>NC_031787.1:5547057-5623872 GCF_001522545.3 Parus major | reverse complement strand
CTGCCACCACCTGCACCCACCTGCACTCCCTGCCTGCTCCTGCCCACGCTGCCACCACCTGCACCCACCTGCATTCCCTGCCTGCTCCTGCACCCACCTGCATTCCCTGCCTGCTCCTGCCCACGCTGCCTTCACACCTGGAAGCAATCCCTGCTCCTTGCCTGGGGTCCTTAGGGCCACCAGGGCAGGGGGCAGGTAGGGATCTGGCATCATCAGGATGTGTTCCCTCTCCTGTTCCTGCTGTGGAGGCTGGGAGTAGTTCAGGGGGCTGGAGGCTGTGGGACAGGGAGGCTGTGGATGGGGGAACGTGGTGTCAGCTGCCTGACAGCTCATTCATCACAGCTGCTGGCCCTGGCCACGGGGGCAAAGCCAGATTGGATTTTAAATTAGAAAATAAACCTAGAATCTTGTGAGGCCCAGCCCCTGCCCTCACCCTGTGCCAGGCACTTGCCTGTCTGCACCTCCCTCCTGCCCCATCCTACAGATGGGGAAACTGAGGCACGGCTCCTGGGGCCACCGAGGGCCCTGCCCTGTCCCCTCCCTGAGCTGGCCACTCTGTTATTGCTTTCTTGGCGGGCAGCATTGATCGGTGCTCCCTGGGCGGCCGCGTGCCGCCTTATTTATTTATTTGTGACAGCAGGCAGCATCGATTCCCGCCACGGGGGCCTCCGCCCGCCACAGTCGGATTAGTCTCTGGCATCTCCTGGCTGCTGTTAATAAACTTCCACCCAAAAAAGCCAATGGGAGGGATTAGGATCCTGTCCCTGCTGTGACCGTGGCCAGCATGACGAGGGACCCCAACAGGCACATGGCTACTGGGGACTTGACAGTCCCTTTGCCCACCCCGAGTTCAGCGGGGTGGCTGCTGGGTGCCAGGGCACAGAGGGGCGGCCAGTCCCACGTCAGCAGTCCCTGGTCACCTTGGGGACATGGGAGGGACATAGCTGTGGCACTGGAGATAAGCTGCTTAAAGACATCTGTGGAGGTGGAGGATCTAATACCGTGGGGTTCACAGGGCTTGAGTGTCAGCAGCTGGGCACTTGCTGCTTCCTCATGGTGTCCTGAGCATCCCCAGAGGGTCAAGAGTATCCCCAGTCCCAAGCATCCCCTGGTACCAAGAGCATTCTGTGGCACACAGAGCCCAGGTGTGGATATTAAATGCAAAAAGCAAGCAGGGAACAGAGCCTGTGTGAAACTAAGTCACACAGGCTTCTCATTCTGGCCTGAGAAAGCATGAGAAAGAATCCAAACAGTCCTTGGTAAAGGACAACAATCTTGGCAGGTGTTGTTTAGGATTTACTTGCAAGAAACAGTCAAGGGGTGGTGTTCCACTTAACCAATGATGGTGATAAGTTGCTTTAATGACCAGTGAGAGTTTTACCTCTTGGACCTTCTCCAAAAAGAAGATTAAGAATAATAAACTTTGCTGTCTTGGACAATGCAGCTAAGAGAGTCATGTCATGCTTCTCACCGTTCCTAATATAGTGTGACACCCAGGGCAGTGCCTGGTGCCAGGACACTGCCCAGCCCAGGGTGCTCAGATCCGGATGGGAACTGTTGTAGGATCCTTGCTGTGAGGCCTGGCCTTAGCCAGTAGCCTCCATGGGGATCACCGTGCCCCCCAGCACCCCGGGCAGGTGAGATGCTCATGGGCAGGAGTGTCCAGGGGGCTGGGTGGGCATCTCTAGCCCAGCCTTCACCACACTGGGCAGTGGTGGTGGTGCAGGGCCCAGCCCTGAACACTAATCCGCTATTAAAGCCTAACGGAGATTTTGGCGCCCTTCAGTATAAACTCATTAACTTTTATGTTCTAATAAATGGATCCTATTAAAACATAATTCTGGCCTTGCTGGGGGGCAAGCAGACCTCTTGGAGCTGGTGTGGGCAGGTGTCCCTGCTGTGCCGCTGTGCCCAGGGCATTACCATTGTCCCGGGGTGATGGCAGGGGGTGGTGGGGACAGAGGGTGGGTAGCAGCCGTGTGAGGAGCCTGCCGGCACCCAGCACCTCCCCACTAAGCTTCACACCCAAGATAATGTCTCTTAATTGTCCCTTAAAAGCAGCAGTCGCAGAGTAATTAATCTTCGCGGGGCCCTGCCCTGCTACGGATAGGGATAATTACCCGGTAATTGGGAGTATCGTGTCATCAGTGCTTGTGCACGGCGGCAAGATGTGCCCACACGCTACCGTGGCCTCGTGTCCCACACCAGGGGCTCAGAGGGATGCTGGGTGCCACCATGGCATCCCCTCTGCTGTGGCACTGAGCTGTGCCCAGCTGGAGAGGGAACAGTGCTGTGGCAGATCTAGGAGCGGGAGATGCCGGGTGACTCATTAGGGCTGATTAATTTCTCTTTTATTTTTGGTCTAAAGGCCGTAAGCTGCTGGGCTGGGCATGCTGGGGATTTGTTCAGAGACTAATGCCTGGGAGGAACGCGGGGCTGTGACAGGGGAATCCCTGTGGCTGTGGGTGGGAGAAGGGGGGAGCCTCGATGGGGTAGGGGGTTTCCTGCACACTCACACTGCTCAGGGACAGCCTGGCTGGAAAGAAGCTGAGCTCTCTGGCAGCCTGGAGAAGGGTCCAAATGTCCAGGCTCCCGTGACATTCCTGGCACAGCTGGTCATGGCAGTCATGGGAATCACCCGTGTGTCTGCACCCTGGGAAAATGCACTCCTGGGAGAACCTTGGCACAGGATGGCCACCTCTGTGGTGAAAGATAATCTGTGATCAGGGACACACAATCCCAGGGCTGTTCCCATCAGGGCTGGCTCACAGGAGGAGTGGGCACCCCTTCATGTGGTACAAGCTGGCAATGTGCATTAATTAGCCACAGCTTAATTGCCAGGGCTGCCCCAGTGAGGGGTATGCTGGGGAGAGGGTGTCACAGACCCACTGCATGTGGCTGATGCTCTTGTTTGCCGTCCTGGTTTTGGGGGAATATTGGTGTGCAGGGAAGCGTTAGGCCTTGGAGCAGCACTGGCCTGTGGTGCAGGGTTGGTCCATGGGAAGAGTTAGTCCTCAGAGCAGCACAGGTCTGTGGCACTGCACCAGCATCACTCCCCAGAGCTGCATCCATACCCGATACAGCATCAGTCTGTGTCCAAGCACTGCTCCCAGGTGCTGCTGAGGGCACAGTGTTGAAGCATCACTCCTTGGTGCATCACCTGTTCCCTCAGTCCCCAGCATCAGTCCACAGGTCCCCAGCATCCCACACTCTTTCCTCCTTCCAGGCTTCAACGGGCTGGCAAGGAAGACTGGGGAGAGCGCTGAGGTGGAGCCGACGGCAGTGCCCACGCCGGCGGAGCGGGAGGCAGAGGCTCGCTTTGTGAGCACGGCGCCCACGCTCAAGATCCTCAACCACCACCCGCTGCTGGAGGACCTGCTGCACGAAGCCTTCCTGAAGAAGGACTACCTGGCCCAGGCGCCATTCCTGCCTGCTGGCGCTGGTCCCCTCCTCCCTGCCAGTGCCCTCCAGCCGGCCCCCGGCCCCCCAGAACCCGAGCCCTCACCCCGTACCCCTGCCCTGCCCAGGCCCGCCTTCCCCACTGACCCCCTGACCACGCTTGCCGGGCACCCCGGGCCATGGGGGGAGACATGGGGGGCTGTGCCAGGTGTAGACCCCTCGTTGTCCCCCTCTGGGCTGCCAGAATCAAGCACTGCATCCCCCAGCCAGGCACCCACCACGGCCAGCACATCCCTGGCACCCCGCAATGGGACCATGGTGGTGCCTGGGGATGAGGAGGGGACCACTACCACCTCCACCATCACCACCACCACTGTCACCACACTGCAGGGGCCAGGTGAGCACCAGGGAGGGAGTCAGGTGGAGCTGAGGTGAAGTGGGGCTGAGCTGGGGTCTCCTCTGTCACCAGCTCCCTGCAACCGGACGCTGGCGGGTCCCGAGGGCTGGCTGGTGTCCCCAGAGCCAACCAGTGTCCCCTATGATGGCAGCTTGGACTGCACCTACACCATCTCTGTCTACCCTGGCTATGGTGTGGAGCTCAAGGTGAGCAGAGGGCTGAGGGTGGGCCAGGGTGCCAAGTGCCTGCAGACAAGTGTGGCATGTCCCCTACTCTGTGCAGGGTGCAGCAAACACATGGTCTTGTCCCTGTCCTTGTCCCTATTCCTGGGTCCCTAAGCTAAGAGAGCTGGCTCAGGGCATTGCCTCAGGCCCTGGCACAGGGATGTGGGTACATGAGTTGTTGGGATGCCCCAGGATGCTCTGTGCCCACCAGCTGCTGCGGCTGGCACCCATCACAAAGAAGTGCTGCACGATTTAATTAACAACACCCTGATGGAGAAGGTGTGAGCAGTCCCAGCAGGTGCCATGCTGTGCTGCAGGGCCAGGAACACCCAGCACCCATCTGCCAGGAGCTGATAGCAAATCCTGCTGTGCTGAGGCCTGTGCTGCTCCCATCAGTGGCACTTGGCTATGTGTCCCCATCTCTGCTGAAGCCACTGCAGGGCAGTGCCAGGGCTTGTGGAAAGCCAGCGGTGAGCCAGAGGCAGCACCTCCACCACCTCTCCCCGCTCCAGCCCACACTCACCAGTGCTGCTGTTCCTCAACATGCAGCACGGCTTAATTAGCATCATTAATAGCAAATTGTTCCAGAGGGCAAGGCTGGCTGTCTGCAAGGCTGCCGGTGCGGTGCTCTGCTGGCTGTGCTGTGGTGCTCTGGCAGAGCTGCTGGCTGGGCCCTGCTGTTCTTGGTGAGAGGGATGATTTATGGCACTGCTAACCATGTTTGAAAGGTGCTGCCCCACACAGACAAGCTCCAGTGGGCTATCGACCGCAGGGAAGCCACTCAAGGACCAGCTCTGAGCCAGGTACTGGGTGATGCTGCTGTGGTGACACTTGTGTCCCCGGCAGGTAGAGAACATCAGCCTGGCAGAAGGGGAGACACTGACGGTGGAGAGCGCAGGAGGCCTGGAGCCCAACCTCCTGGCCAACGAGTCCTTCCTGCGGCGGGGCCAGGTCATCCGCAGCCCAGCCAACCTCCTCACCCTCCGCTTCCAGAGCCCCCGGCCCCCCAGCCCTGGCTCCTACCACTTTCACTACCAAGGTATGGGGCTCAGACCCCTCTGTACCCTCTGGAAGCTTCCCTACCAGCGTGGTGCTAATTTGGGTCATGGCGATGCAGCTGGAGTTTATCTGTGTTTTAAGTGGGCACTGACTGGGTGAGGAACACTCATGGAAAGCTGATTGACCTTAGCAATTATTGATTAATTTAGCATAATTCTCAGCAGCCATAGGCACCGTGTCAGTCAAGCCCTGCCACACCCAGGCATTTCCAAGGGAGGCAGTTTCTGGGTTCTGGGGGGGTCCATTGTTCCTCAGCCTTGGTAACACCACCACCTGCCCCCAGCCTACCTGCTGAGCTGCCCCTTCCCAGCACGGCCGGCTTTTGGGGAGGTCTCGGTCAGCAGCCTTCACCCTGGTGGGGACGCCCATTTCCGCTGTTCCACGGGATACCAGCTGCAGGGCGCCCGCCGGCTCGTCTGCCGCAATGCCACCCGCCCCTTCTGGAGCGCCCACGAGCCCCTCTGTCTCGGTAAGCACCGGCACCATGGGGACACGGGACAGCTGGCATGGCACAGTCGCCTACTGACGGTCCCTCTCCCACAGCGGCATGTGGCGGGGTGGTCCAGAACGCCACAGTGGGACGCATTGTCTCGCCCGGCTTTCCTGGGAACTACAGCAACAACCTGACGTGCCACTGGCTGCTGGAAGCGCCAGATGGACATCGCCTGCACCTCCACTTCGAGAAGGTGTCACTGGCAGAGGATGATGACAGGTTTGGCTCTGGAGCAAACTGGGGGGGGGCTAGGAGTGTAGGGGCAGCCTGGGGCAGCCCCTCATGGGGTTCAAGGATGAGTGCTCTTGGCTATATCCAAGGATGGAATCACATCATTAATCACATTAATCACATCACATATTTAAGGATGGGTGTTGCGCGCCATGGCCAAGTGTGGCTACCTTTGGCCATTGGCCATGATCAAGGACAGGTGTTGTTTGCCATATTCAAGGAAGATAACCTCTGGCCATGCCCAAGGATGGTGCTGTTGGCAATGGCTGGGGTTGGAGGCTACCATCCATGTCCAAGCATGGCTGCAGTTGGCCATGGCCAGCATTGCACCTTGCCTTGCCTTGGCAGGCTCATCATCCGCAACGGCAACAACGTGGAGGCACCACCAGTGTACGACTCCTACGAGGTGGAGTACCTGCCCATTGAGGGGCTGCTCAGCACCGGACGCCACTTCTTCGTGGAGCTCACCACCGACAGCAGCGGGGCCGCTGCGGGCATGGCGCTGCGCTATGAGGGTATGGGGCCAAGGGTGTAGCGGGTGACCCAAACATCCCTGTACCCACCCAGCCCCTGCAGATCTTTGCCCCTGTGCCTGCAGCCTTTGAGCAGGGGCATTGCTACGAGCCCTTCGTCAAGTACGGGAACTTCACGGCCAGTGATCCCCGGTACCCCGTGGGCACCACGGTGGAGTTCAGCTGTGACCCTGGCTACACGCTGGAGCAGGGCTCCACCATCATCGAGTGTGTTGACCCCAGTGACCCGCAGTGGAATGAGACGGAACCAGCGTGCCGTGGTGGGTGCTGGTGCTGGAGGGTGCCGGGAGTTGCTGTGGATGGGGCATGAGAGATAGTGCAGCCATTGTGCTGTTGTGTGTAATGGGACTGAGGGATATGGTGGGTGCTGGATGTGGGATGCTGGAGTGGGTGCTGTGGTGGGTGCCCCATGGCAGTGCCAAGCCCATCACATGCCCACAGCGGTGTGCAGCGGGGAGCTGACGGACACAGCCGGAGTGGTGCTGTCGCCCAACTGGCCAGAGGCGTACGGCAAGGGCCAGGACTGCATCTGGGGGCTGCACGTGGAGGAGGACAAGCGCATCATGCTGGATGTCCGCGTGTGAGTGTTGGGATGGGCCGGGATGGGGATAGTGGGATGACAGATCTATGCACTCCCTGCCCTCATGATCCCCCTGCCCCAGGTTGCGGCTGGGCTCGGGGGACATGCTGACCTTCTATGATGGGGACGACCTGACTGCGCGCATCCTGGGCCAGTACACGGGCGCCCGTGGCCGCTTCAAGCTCTACGCATCCACTGCTGATGTCACCGTCCAGTTCCAGTCTGACCCTGGCGCCGGTGCCTTTGCCTATCGGCAGGGCTTTGTCATCCACTTCTCTGGTGAGGGCCATGGTGGGACAGTGTCCCTGGTGTCCACAGTGTCCCCACTGCCCTGCTCAGCCTTCCATGCCCACAGAGGTCCCCCGTAATGACACCTGTCCCGAGCTGCCGGACATTGCCAATGGCTGGAAAACGTCCTCACAGCCGGAGCTTCTCCATGGCACTGTGGTCACCTTCCATTGCTACCCTGGCTTCCAGCTGACCGGCACTGACCTCCTGATGTGTCACTGGGACCTGACGTGGAGCGGTGACCTGCCCTCCTGCGAGCGGGGTGAGTGCTGCCCACCAGTGACCCCCTGCCCTGGGGCGCGTCCCCAGCCACTGTCACCATCGGTCACTCCTGCCCGCAGTAACAACCTGCCGGGACCCTGGGGATGCTGAGCACAGCCGCAGGGTGGTCTCCAACCCTAAATTCCCGGTGGGAGCCACCGTGCAGTACGTCTGTGACAAGGGCTACGTCCTGGCGGGTGCTGGAACCCTGACCTGCCATGACCGTGCTGCGGGGGGACCCAAGTGGAGTGACCGCCTCCCCAAGTGCATCCGTGAGTTGGGCATCCCCTCCCCGGGCAAATCCCCCAAGCTGATGCCGAGTGCTGACGCCACGGTACCACTGCCTCGCAGCGGAGACGTACGAGCCCTGCCACAACCCTGGTGTGCCGGCGGGCGGGAGGCAGAACCCGGAGCGGCGGCTGTACCCGGCGGGAGCCACCCTACACTTCTCCTGCACCGCTGGCCGGGCGCTGCTGGGCGAGAGCAGCCTGCGCTGCCTGCCTGGGCACCCCTCACGCTGGAGCGGCTTCCCTCCCATCTGCAAGGCGGGTGAGATGACGGCTCCCCACTCCAGCACCTCACAGGCACCGCTCAGCACCCCACTTCTCACCCTTGGTGTTTTCTTTCTTCCACCACCTCCAGCCTCCTACGATGAGTTTTACAGCAACCGCAACCTGGATGGTAAGGGCGAGGGTGTTTTGGGGTGCCAGAGCGCAGAGGGGCACCCAGGGTGCAGCCGATGTGGGGTGTCCCCTGGGTGAGCCCCCACCTCTCCTGGACAGCTGTGGCCAAGGCCGTGCCCTCGGGGACAACGCTGGAGGGCACCAACGTTGCCATCGCTGTCTTCCTGCCTGTGCTGGTGGTGGCCCTGCTCATTGGGGGCATTTATCTCTACTTCTCCAAGTGAGTGGCCTGCTGGCCCTTATCACTCCATGGGACCCCACGGCCCCCCCCTGCCCACTCCAGCTGTCCTTTCCCCACAGGCTCCAGGGGAAGCCAGCCCTCCAGCTGCCCCTTGCTGGCTCCCACCCCTATGACCATATCACCGTGGAGTCGGCTTTTGACAATCCCACCTACGAGACAGGAGTAAGTACTGGCCCCCACACCCCCTCATTGGGCACCTTGGGGACCCTGCATTGCACGGGCCACCTGTGCCAGGGGCTGTGCATGGGCTGGGAAAGGTGTGGGATGGGGTTATGTGTTCTAGGAACCATGCATTAGATATGATATCCATCAGGAATAACACAGGGGATGGGACATGCATGCAGAGATCACCCATGGGTCTATCCAGAGACTGTTCACATGACGGACATCCAGTTAGGGACCACTCACAGGAACATCGATGCAGGGATTACATGTGGGGTGGGATACCCATCTAGGCACCACACATTAGGTCTGACAACCATCTAGGAACCACACACAGTATCTAGGATAAATATCCAAGCACCATGTACAGGATGGACACTGATCCAGGACCCATGTACGGGATGGACATGCATCCCCAGGGCCACCTGTAGTCTGGGATGTGCCCCCAGGTCCTTATGGGATGGGAGATGCTGCATCCCTGTCCCAGGCACCCCGTTGCACTGCCGAGTGTCCAACCCCTTGCAGTCTGTTTTCTTTGCAGGACACGAGGGAATATGAGGTGTCCATCTAGGTGTGGGCAGCGTGGAGCTGGGCATTGCAGCCACCCCTCCCAGGCCCCCCCGTGCCCACCAGCCCCCGGCACGGGCTGGGAACACCTCTCCCAAGGAGACTCAAGCCAAACGCTTGGCAGGACCCACCTGGGCACTGGCAACCCCCCTGCCACCCCCAATCCACCCGGACCCCCTTGGGGTCTCCCCGAGCCCCACTGTCACCCAGCCTCCTGCACTGGGCTCACGAGAGGCTGAGCCAGTGGGGGTCCCTGGACCCCATCCTGCCTCCCCGGCCCCCGAGCCAGCAAAGCTCCCTGGATCCCACCCTGCCCTTTGGGCTCCATCCTTCGCCCCAGTCCCCCGCAGGGGAAAAACAGCAGCCCCCACTGTCCCTGCGACGGAGGAGTGACACAGGCAGGGGGAGCAGCGCTGTGGGGACCCCAGGTAAGGACAGGGCTCTCCAGGGCTGCAGCGGGAAGGGGACAAAGCCCCGGGGGGTGGGCGAGGGGCTTGGGTGGCCAGGTGGGTGCCCCCCCCGCCCTCGCTCCCCCACCCAGCACAGGGCTGGTCCCCCCGCAACCCTGTGTCTCCCACCGCCGCCACGCAGGGACGTGTCCCACCCGTGCCCCCAGCATGCTGCGTGTCCCCCCGGCCCCCGCTTGCTTCGCTCTCCCCGGGGGGGTGCCCTCCGCCACCAGCGTGTCCCCCCCGCGCGTCCCGGCACCCCAGCGCGGCCAGACCCGGAGTGACGGGGTGGGCAGGGGCACGGGACATGGCTGTTCTCCCCGCACCGCCGCGTCCCGCCCGGGCTGGTGACCCCGGTCCCCGCCGCCCCCTCGATCTGGAGGGGATACCGGCCCCCTCCCCATCTTTTGGTTGTTTCATTAATAAAAACTGGTGTTTTAGAAGAAGCGATGGCGTCTTCCTCAGCGGGACCGCGGAGCTTGGAGTGGGGATACACGCACACACACAGCCCCAGGGTGGACCTTGAGCCCACCTCACAGCTCCCCCCATGGCATCCCGACCCCCACGCCCTCTCCTTCCGTGCTCTCCGGGGGTCACTGCCGCTTTAAGAGGCGTGGCCTCTACCGGGATGACGTCACAAGCAGAGATTGCGCCCCCGCCACTCTTGCGCGCCACGCGCTGAGCGCCCCCTGCCGACGTGAGCGTGCCCCGCCGCCCCGCCCCGCGTCCTTGCGTCACTGACGTCCCCGCTACCCCGCCTGCTCCCTGGAACGTGACGACCGCTACGCGCCTGCGCGGGAAGAGGGCGGAGAATGGGCGAAGCCAAGCTGAGCAGGGGCGGGGCGGGGCGGAGCCGCGCGGGGCGGTGTTTCGCGCACGCGCAGCGGCTCCGCGTGCGTCCCGCCGCCCCCGCCGCCGCCGCCGCCGCCGCCGCGCCAGGTCCGGGCGCGGGAGGCGGCGCGGAGCGCGCATGCGCACGAGGCGGGCGGGGCGGGGGCGCGGAGTGCGCGTGCGCGCGGGGCCCGGAGCGTCGGCGCCGCCTGTGCGCGGGGCGTGCGCGGTGCGTGAGCGGCCGCGGCGGGCGCGGGGCCGCCGCCCCCTCCCTCCCTCACCCACTCACCCCCTGCGCGGCAATGGCAGCGGGCGTCGGGCCCCCCGTGGCCGCCCCCGGGCAAGGCTGGAGGAGGAGGAGGACGACGCGCAAGCCGCAGCGGCCCGTGGGATAGGCCCCGCCGCCCGCTCGCCCCCGCCGCGCCGCGCCCCCCCACCCCGCCGCCTCGACGCGGAGCCGTCGCTGAGGGGCCGCCGCACGTCCCCGCCTCGCTCCCTCTCGACGGGGGGGGCTCTCGGGGCCGCTCCTGGGCTGGATGAATGTGGGAGAAGATGGAGACCAAGACGATCGTCTACGACCTGGACACCTCCGGGGGGCTGATGGAGGTGAGGCCCGGGACGCGGCGGGGGGGGGCCGGACCGGGGAGGCAGTGGGGCTGCAAGATGGCGAGGGAACCCCCCCAGCCCGGAGCCCCGTGGCCTTACAAGGAAGTGCGGAGGGACGGAGGCAGCTCGCCCGGCCCCCGGAGAGGCCTTGCCGGACACGGGGCGGGCGGGGCGGGCTCGGCCGGGGCTCTGTCCCCGCTCCGGTCCCGTCCCGGAGGGCTTAGGGCCGCTGTCCCCCCGGCGGGCACGGGGAGAAGCGCTCTGGGTCAGGGTCCGTGCAGCCCCTCAGAGCCCGCTCTGTCTGTGTGTGCATGTGCAGCAAATCCAGGCCCTCCTGGCTCCCCCCAAGAGCGAAGATGGGGAGAAGAAGAGCAGGAGGCCCGAGAAGGAGCCCAGGCGAAGTGGCAGGGCCACTAACCACGATAGCTGCGATAGCTGCAAGGAAGGAGGGGATCTGCTGTGCTGCGATCACTGCCCCGCCGCTTTCCACCTCCAGTGCTGGTAAGGCTTGGCGCTCTCTCCCTCCGGATCTGCCCAGAGCACCTTCCCTCCGGCCGCTCCCGCTTCCCGTTAGGTCCCGGGGAGGAGAGGGGGGGACGTGAGGCCGGCTAGAGCAGACAGGAACAAAAAGGAGGTGTAAACCCCACTCTGGTCCGTCCCTCCTGAGACTAATCCACAGCGGCCGAGGTGAATCCTCCCCTGCCTGCTTTCTGGAGGGTTGGGGGTCCACCCTCCTCCTTTCTTTTTGTGCTGAGCAGCGGGCGAGAGGCCTGGAGGAGGAGCGAGGCCGCTGGCTGCGTGGCCTGGCTGCCTTGGTGCTGCCCCTGCCCGGCCTTCTGCCCCCCCGCCCCCAGCGGGGAACTTCCCCACCTCACCCCTCTCCAAGGGTGCCTGGCTTGGGGGGGACCCTCCGGAGGGCCCTGGCTGGAGAGAGGGAAGCCCTGGTGGCGTCTCTGCACCAGGCCTGACGTTCCCAGCGCTTCCGTGCTGCTGCAGCTGCTGGGAATAATGGAGGTTGCTGTCTCTGTGTCTCCCTGCCTCACTGTTTACAATATGGCGACCTTCCTTTAAATTATATTTTTATTCTCAGCGCCATTTTGGCTGCATATATGACTTCCAAACCCTCGCAGTGCTCCCTATAGTATCTCAAACATGAAAATACCTTCCCCATGGAAATCCAGGCCTCCAGACTTTAATGTTGGCTCGGTTTATTCCTTTCCCTCCTTTTTTCCCTTCCTCCTTGCTCTTCCGACCTGCTTGTCTCATCCATGGGGTGTCTGCCGTGAACTGGAGGGCTGTTGGGTGCTCTTGCTGGGAGTTGTGTGGCTTTGTTCATGAAGGCAGAGCTTGCTGCATGCAAATCTGGCTACCGGCTGGGAATCGAGATGCGTGTGGAAGCGGTGGCAGAGCTCGAGGTGCTGGAGGCTGAAGCAGGATGGGCTCTTGGCTGCCTTCCCTCACAGCTTCCCAAGCTTTCCCAGCACAAAGCGACACCACGCCAAAAGCGCCTCAACTTTCCACCCCAAAGTTTTTCCCTTTTCTGCACCCGGAGCTTGGATGCATCTGAGGCCGCTTTGCCAAAATCCCCCCTTTCAGCAGTTGACATAGGCGGGGGGTTTGTGTTAAATTAGCACAGCCAGAGTGGATAATGGAGTGGAGGAGGGAGTGGGGCAAGTCAAACAGCTGGAGCTTAGGAGTACAGAGTATTCTTCCTTAGGGGAGATTTTTTAACCACATTCCTTTCTCTCTTTCATGCTTTGGAGCTTTGTTTGCCACCCTGTTACAGCTGTCTTCTCTGCGCTTTTTTCCCCTCCCTCTGTTGTTTTTTGGGGTTTTTTTGCTTTTTTCTGATTTTCATTTGCTCGCTGGCTCTTCTGCATTTGTATGCTAATTGAGGGTCTCGGAATACTTATTAAACTGTTTGCTGGTAGCAGGGAAGCTGAGTGTGTGGTCACAGTTCTGTAAGGGAGTGTCCCGTTAGCAGCGTGTAGCCAGGCAAACCCGACAATGCTATAGCATGCAGCCATGACATCATCCCTCCTACCCTGAGGAAGTGCTACTGGTGGTAGTGCAGATCCTCTAATATTTACTAGGAGGATAGTAATTATCATTATTTTTCATCCAGTGTCCTTGATGAGCTTTAATTTAAGGATGGTTTTTTCCTTCTGCCGGGTGTAGTTGCTTTCGGATGCAGCCGAACACATCCTGAGCATTCTCTTAGTGAGGCTGGAGTGATGGCTAAAACTTCACATTTTGGAATGGAAGAGCTGTGCCTAAGGCTGTAGAGTGTCCTAGTTGACTCTGAATCCTGGTTAAGTCTGACCACAAATCAGACTGCTTTGTGCATGCCTAAATTTCATGGCTTAATTTGGCGATGTTTGTGTAGTTGTGAGTGGGAAACAACCAGGTAATTCAGATACCTCTAAAGCCTTCACTGTACCTGAGTTAGTTGCATTATAACTGTATAAAAAATTTATATGAAAATATTATGTATAAAATATATGTATCTTTTGCTAACTAGTCACTCTTCAGAAAAGAAATGAAAAAGCAATTCTAAATACTCTGTTTCACTCCATTTGTCGCCTCTTCTGCCATTTCTCAAGCGTTCCCTTTGACAGTATCCCAGAACCTGCTGAGGGAGGTGGCACAGTGTGGAAAGGCTTTGTCTAAAGGCCTCCAGCTTGGGCCTGGTTCTGCCTCCTTCCTCCTGGACCTTTGCTGGGCCCTTGGCTGTGGCCTTCAGGTGACCTAGGTTGTGTCAAAGGGATGCTCAGGTTTTGTTTTCATGTGTCTTCCCATTACCTCCTACATTTTGCTTAAAGTAAACTTCCAGTCTGGAAATAAACTTAGGCATAAAGACAGCACTTGCAGCTTCCTTTCTGCCTCCTTTTTTTATTTAAAGAATAGCAGCTGTAATGCAAGGCTTGGTTTAAGTCACTTGAATAGCACCACTGGGGCCCCTAACGGATTTGTGTCGACAGCTTACCTGTTCTCTGAATATTTATTGTGAGCTTTAGTACCAGGTATTATCATTTAATTATGCATGCATTTATATATGATTAATTAATCATATTCGCTTTAGTACCTTTTATTATCAGGATAGCATAACAAAAATTAAAAAGTAGCTTTTAATTGGTGTACGGTTTGTGATCAGTTGATTACAGCTGTATGGGAGAGGCCATATTATAAAAGAAAGTATTTTCAGGGGTATGATTGGCACAGGTCATGCAGTCAGCTGGAGACAAACCCAGCTCAGCTTCCCAGGAACTCATGTTGCTCCTTCCTGTGTAGAGAAGGTTCTTCTGTATCAAGTTGTTTAATTCTCTAGTGAGAAAGTTGGCTTTGCTATGTAAGTGTGTGACCCTCAAACTTCAGCAGTTTGCCTTAACTTCAGTTGAGCACTTAAACCCGTTGTCCTCCGTGGAAAACAGAAGGCACCTGGCCAAAACTCACAAAACTTTCCGAGTCTGATAGTATTACACATCTGAGGTGGTAAATAACAAGTTTGTTGATACACCGTGGAATGACTGCTCTCCTGAATTAATGTGGGTGGAAGTGACTTCCCAATTCATCTGTTGGGGTGTCATCTCTTCCCACAACTCGGTTTTGGAGTCACTAGTTCAGTGTAAAGCTGCTATGGGTGCTCTGAGAGGCCATGGGTGCGGAGGATTCCAGCCCAGCTGCAGATAAAGTGGCCTGGTGGGAGGGATACAGGCAAGTGTGAAATCCCTGCCAGATACTTAGTTTCAACATACTCGGATTAATGTCACAGTCAGGTGACTCTCTTCAGGTTTGAATTTACAGAGAGAGTTTTTTTGGGTCCCTAGTAATTCTTGAAAACAGGATGTGGGATTTTTAGCTCTGAAGTTGGTGTTTGGTTCTGCAGAGTGCATTTCCATCCTGATGTTCTGCCTTAGCCCAGGCCCCCGGGTATGGTGCATGCTCCTTCTTTACATGATTGAAAACCAATTTTCCAGTGCTACTTCTTTTCTATTTATATCCTCCTCCTGGCAATGTGATTGTTAGAATTCCCTGTGTTTTCTTGATCTTGTAGTAAACTTGATTCATATTGAAGCGGGTTTGCAAAGTGACTGATGCTGCAAATTCATTACTAAGGATTAGAAAGATCCCCGGGAGAGGAAAAGTTTAGTTAACAAGCTGGGGGAGGGGAGTGACAACAGGAGGGAAAACCAACACAGAACAGTTTTGTGTTTGTTTTTTTTTTCTCTCTCTTTTTGTTTTTTTAAAAAGTCTCCCTGCCTGAGTTTCTGGTTGGAGGAGCCCAAAAGCACAAACCTCACTGAATGCTGTGGTTCAAGTCCCTCTTGTAAGAACTCATGCTGCTGGCTGTACAGCTCTGCTGGCATGGCAGAGTGACCTCAGTCTCTTAAAGCTGACCAGTTATGTAAATGACAGTACCAGTTTTGTGGCACTACCCAGCAAAACGGTGCTGTGCTGGGAGAAGCATGTTGTGTCCCTACTGGGGCCTGCTACCTCCACCAAACTTTTTGCAACACCTCCTTGTGTTTATATTTGCAGTGTTTGGCTCTATTAAACTCAAATTTTGCAGTCTTCATCCAAGTGCTGGTGTTGAAGAGCAGAAGTAACAGCTGCAGAGTGCAGCAGAGGAAACTAAACTAGAGTTGGTGTTTTCTATGAGTCACATTGTTTTAGTGCTTCGAGCAAAGAATGGAAAAAAGTTGTGTTTGGCTGGTAGGACATCAATAACTCTCCACCTTATTCAGTCTAAAATGCCCTGCTTTATCTTTGGCATTTGTTCTAGCTTTGGGTTTTTACATTAATATGCAGTCTGTGAGGGGAGCAAAACAATGGCCAGTCTATTGTCTGAGTTAATCCTTCCCTTAATGGTCATCTTGAGCTGCCTCCTGTAGTTCAGGTGCCCATTAGAATGGTCTGAGGCATCTCCTGCTGCAAGGAGTAGCAGGATATCCAGGAAGGTGCTGGAGAGGGAAACTTCCTACCTAATTCTCCTAATTCCTCCTATTCTAGGAGCAGAATTTCAGAACATTGAATACATCACAGCTTCAAAACATCGCTTGTTTTAAGTGCAGAAAGTTTTTATTGTGAGGCTTTCTGTTTGTTTGGGGTTTTTTTAACAATAAATGACTGGCAAACCCCTACTTTAATATTTATGTAATTGCATATTGTAAGTTAGAGTAAGCTGTTCCGTTCCCAAAGTTTAAATATATGTATCTTAACAGATACTTTGTTAAAACAATATTGGTTTAAGTATATGCTTTTAAAAAACTCCAACTTCTGTTTTTATGTATCTCTGCTTCTGATATTTTGGGAGCCTTGGAGCCAGCCTAGGATGGATCCTGAGGCAGGAGGAAGTGATTGCCCTGGCTGGGTTTCTGGCAGCAGAGGGTCACTGCGTGTGCGCCTGCAGATGTGGTAACATGATCAGTCTTGGCAGCTCTGCTCAGCAAAGTTGTACCAATGAGATTTTTCGCTCTCCTTATTTTGTGCTAAATTTCTCCATGCAAAGGCAGATAAGGTCAGCCTAAATCTATGGACTTCAGCTGAGGGCTTCAGCAAGTTGTTCACAGTAAGAATTTGATGAGCTCGTGATTGGGTGACTTGCAGGCCACCACTGTCACCTGTGTGTGTGGGTGTTGCTCGTGTTAAACTGAGCGTGAGCAGATTTTGAGTTGTGGGCAAGAATTGGGGATTTGGATTGAGACGTGGGTCTCTGCTGCGGTTCCCAACATCAGTGTGGAGTGGTAGGAGCATGGTTTTGGGATTCTAAAATCAAGGATTCAAAGCCAAGGAGGGGGATGTTTAACTACTTAACTTAGGCTTTGCCTTCAGACATGGCTGCTGCATGGACTGGTGTTACATCAAACACCCGCATTGTTCCAAAGCTGTTTAAAATGGCACAGTGGGAAACTCTGAACAAGGAAAATTCTCCGTGCTTTAGTACCTTGGCTTAGGAAAGTACCAGTTTTATGTTGACCACAACCTGTGGAAATGAAAAGTCTTTTTTTTTGTGCCACTGTGAGGTCCATTTTTGAGTTGAATTCTCAGGAGCAGGAGGCTGCAGCGGTTTGCTTCGAGGTGGGGTTCACTGCTTTGTTCCTGCTGCTCCAGAGCTGGTCTTTCCTGGTATGTCAGCCTGCAGGCATGACTCATGGGAGCCTTTCACAACATGGAAAGGTCTTCCCAGAGGAATTCCAGCTCCTCCAGGCATTTGCAAAGGAAATTCTTAATTGGATTAGATTCATAATACTAATCTGCTAATGACTGTTTGTTATGGAGATCTTGGCACTATCTTATAAATATATTCACCTTCTTTTAGCTCGCCTTATGTCTTTTTATCACATACAGGCTCAGTGTTGTTAAGATTGTACTGCCGCCAGCAGATCTGATAGTTGGGAATGGGGGACTACTGTGTTTATTACACAAGATCTTATAAAGCTCATAATTATTCTCTCTCCTCTTTCTCTCTCTCTCTCTCTCCTCTTTCTCTCTCTCTCTCCTCTTTCTCTCTCTCTCTCCTCTTTCTCTCTCTCTCTCCTCTTTCTCTCTCTCTCTCATCTTTCTCTCTCTCTCTCATCTTTCTCTCTCTCTCCTCTTTTTTTCTCTCTCTCTCTCTCTCCTCTTTCTCTCTCTATTTTTCAGAATGGTGTTTAGGTGGGGCAGTAAAAGGGAAGCTGTGGTAATTGGCATGTCTGACATCTGGCTGTACATCCTTATCACAGGTGTGAAGGGCACCCCAGGTTGGGAGTGCCTCTGTGCAGTTGTCAGTGACAGAAATGTGTATTTTTAGAAAGAACCAGGACCAAACAGGCATTTCCCCCCACTAAAAAAAGGGTTGTAGGTGCTGTTGTGGTGGTATGAGGAGCACCTGCAGGAGAGCAGGGCTCCTCTGTTTCTGTGTGTAAGACTGAAGCAGTTTGAAATTTCAGTTGTAGCATCGATACTGAAACAGTTTTTCAACTGTAACACACATTCTTCTGTTTATTGACCCACACTAGTGGATGTTAAACTGCTTTTGTTGCTAGACTGACTTACTGGTACGTGTCAGGTTCTTGAATTTTTCCAATGCTCTGCAGCCTTTCTTAATCTTTGAATCAGTAGCATATAGCAGGAATGTGCTGTAAAAGAAAGGGAATAGTTACATCCAGAGTAGGAAAGAGGTGTATTTCCCTGAAAGCAAGTGTCAGAATATATTTAGGAAGTGCTGTCTGTTGGAATATAAATCATGTGAGAAGGATGTACCCATTTTGTTTTTTTTAAACCAGTCAGGAAGTTCTCTTGGACTTG
The DNA here is from genome assembly GCF_001522545.3 of Parus major. NCBI lineage: Eukaryota > Metazoa > Chordata > Aves > Passeriformes > Paridae > Parus > Parus major. The sequence continues at coordinate 5,605,581 of NC_031787.1, read as the reverse complement.
TGAAAATGCAAATGTATCTGGGGATATAACATGGCTTTGTTACAGGGGTATGAAAGAAGTGAGTGTAAGCAAAAAGCATCTTGCCACGTCAGGTTACTGGCTAGACTTGTGATTTTTGTGACACAGATTGTCAGAGCTGGCTTTTCCTCCTTATAGTAATCGATTTGTGCTGTCTCCAGCTCCACTGCTCGCTAGACGTCTGCCCAGCTTCCTCGAAGGAACACTGCAGTATCCAGTAACTCTGTAAGCTGAGTAAAAATAGTGTTTTAGCTTCTCTTTAATAAAGGGGTTGACAGATACCAGTTGTAATGCAATCATACACATTTTTAGGGTATGGAGTAAATGCTTCCTGTAGCCAAAAATGAAGTGGGGAAAAAAAAAAAAAAAAAAAGTTGTTTAAATCATTCTTCCTGTTGGTGTATCAGATCTTGAGCACAAAAGGCAAAGAACATCTCAGCCAGCTGGGGGGAATCGAGTGCCTGAACCCAACTCTAACCCATTTCTGCTGACGTCTGCTCTGCACGATCACTGGAAGCAAACTAGATGGAGCTGGAGATTACTGACTTTGAACCCTGCAGAAAGCACTGGCCTGAGGATACAATTTAGCAGGCTGAAAACCGCATGCTGAATTTCTGGCAAGCTCTAGTGATTGGTGTGAAACACCTGCCTGTACAGCCTCTGACTTTGGGCATAGCATCATGTGAACTTCCCAGTGATCTCCATCTAGAATAGCAACAGGAGCAAGATATGAAGGTGATCTGGAAAAGGCAGAAAGGAATGTATGCCCTGAACTAAGGTTTTGGTTTTTTGGTTTGGCTTTTTTTTTTGTTTTGTTTTTTTTTTTTGTGGATATTTCTGTCTGCTCTTTTTTCTCTCTTCCCCAGCATTCTTGGGAAAGCCTAGTCCACATGTAGATGTCAGAATTACACTTCACTTGTGCCTGTGTGAAGACAAATTCATGCTTTTGCTTTTATGGGTCTGCCCTTCATCCTCTTCAGATGTGCTGCTTTCCTTTTTTCCACCTTTTTGCTGCTGTCCTTTCACCCCTGCTCCTTTGAACACGTTCAGTATGGCTGGGGCTGAATGTGTTCACTTCTCAGAAACCTCTCAGACCTGTGTTTTGATTATTTTTTTTCCCACCAGAGATGTCTCTTCATTTGTTGTTCTTTAAAGACAGAATTGGATGAAGTGATTCTCACCAGGGCTGTGTTGTTCCTCAGCCTCCTTTCTTTTCCCTGATGCTGCCCTGTGTGTCATCCTGCTTTGAGAAGATGACTTCTAATCTGTTAAGAAGATGGTGCTATAAAGACCTGAACACTTAATAATGAACCTGGACATTGAATTCAGGCTATTGTTACTATTGTCTGCAGCAGAGGCATGAGTGATGCCTGCGAAAGAAATAGGACTCAGGATGTGCAAAATGTCTGAATTTCTGTGTCTGACCCACATTTTTCAAAGTCAACAATTCTTCCTATTGACTTCCATGGTTTCTGCTTATAAATACAAAGCTGGATGGTTCCTTAGGCAAATATGTCTCAAATATCTGAGTCCATAACAAGTCAAACTAATTAAAAAATAATAATCAAAAAACCTACTGCAGTTCTGGTGGTATTATACATGTTTTAATGCATATTTATTTTTATATATGTATATTTTACCTGTGTGTGGAAATTTGGTATCTTAAACAATACTTCCTTTAATTTTTTGTCAGCTGGACATTAATGAGGGTAATAACTAACAGGTTGTCTAGGGAATGGTCTCTGTGGGCCACGTTCTTTCTATAAATAGAAGTAACTAATTACATCAGGTGATCACATGTTTACATGCAGCTTATCCAGTTTATTGGACCCTCCTGCTTGTCAGGTTGGAGGCAAAAAAGTTTTACTTCAGGCCTTGGAGGAAACTTCCCTGATTGCCCATGAACCTCAGGATTGCCTGTGTACAAGGGCACAGGGAGAAGGCAAGACCCCCAGTCTTGAAGGCAGGAAGGGAGCTGAGGTAAGGTAGATAAACACCTGCTTCCATGAGGTTCTCTTCTCAGCATGGGAGTAGCAAGAGTGATTTGATGGATTCAAGTAAATAAGTTCCTTGGCACTGAAATTCACAGAACTCACAAAATTTATGTACACTCACAAAATGGTACCTGGTTCTTAGGAGCACAGTGGTGCTGCTGCCAGAGACTGGGACTGTTGGCCAAGCCCTTGAAATGTTGAACACTGGCAGGTCTAGATGGTAAAAATAAGCACACAGTGAGGGAAACGTTGGGATCTGGCATACTCAGCAATGCTTAAACCTTTAAGAGTTCAAGTCTTCCTCCACCCTTGTAGCATTGTGTAGATAGTGTAGTGTACCTTTATTTTTCCCTCGGATATATCTTGTTCCTCACTGTCTGCCCATATAATGGTGTTTTAATCCTGCTTCTGTTTTCTGTCTGTTGCTGAACCCTTATTTCCAGCTCTGGCCATGCTGTTGGAAAGATGCATGCTAAGCAGATGTAGTGTTCCAGATGATGGGATGATTGGTGACCTGTGAAGCGGTCATTTTGCTTCCCTTCCTTGCATAGTGGCATCCAAAATAATTATGTTCTGACCCGTTTGGTGGTGTTCAGGAGTCTTTGCTGGATGTTATTGATTTAGAACTTATGTCCATGCTCAAGACTCACTTCAGTGTAAACAAAGTTATGCTGCCTGCTGTCAAGCTTTTTTCACAGGTTCCCTCAGTTGTTGCACCACAGGTAGAAGTATAGTGGGTGATGCTCAGTAGTTAATGTGAATTGTCCTGCTGGCTTAAAATAGGTATAACTTGTAAACAGTGTGAGCCTAATTGAGGCCAGAAAGTTGCTGAAACTGTTAATGTGATCAGGTCATGCTTAGAGGTCTATAATGAAAAAAACATTATGCTGGACTTAAGTTTGGTGGTCTCTACATTGGTGCTTGAGAAATCTTTGGCTTTTTCAGGAAGATTGTTCTTGTAAGCTAAGTGTCACAATTTATCCATGTTAATGAGCAGAACTTGGAAACTTCACTGAATAATTTGAGGAATAACAGTGGAAGAGAGGAGGGAATGGATAGTATTCCTAATAACCACCTTTCAGGTAATTGAAATCTGACTTCTGTCTTCAGAAGCTTTGTGTTGATGCAAGAGTAAAAGAGGAAGGTAAGGGAGTTGCAGTGGGGAGGAACTCGCTGCAGGCTGCAGCTGTTGGCTTGTTTGGTGTGGTTTTATTCTGTCTAAGGTAGAGGCTCAAGGTTCCAGGTGTCCTCCTCCAGCCGGGTTTGGGAGCAGCTGTCAGCAGAAGTGTGTAACTTGGGCACAGTAAAAATGTTCCAAAAAGCTGAATTTGTAAATGATGCAACTTTCCCTGTTTCTCAATGGGGCTCTTGTAATGCCCTGACAGTGAGTTTGGTTTCCTGGTTTGTTTTAGCTGCCATTGAGGCCCTGCTGTAGCAAGCCAGGGAGCCTTGTTCTTTATGAAGCTGGTGGAACAGCTGTAGCTCTATCCATCATAGGGATAAATAGGAGCCCCATAGAAGAGCCAAAAGCCTTCTTCCCTTATCTGGCAAACATATCTAGCATCCTTCATTATCATCCTGTCATTGAGTCTCGGTCAGTTAATTAAGTTTCCTGAGAAGGAAAAAATGTGCTTACCTGCATATTTTCACAGTGTTACTATTTTTCCTCTGCACAGAAAAAAAAATATTTAAGTCTGATTGTTGAAAACAACTGATGTGAAAGCTTCACCAGGCACTGGTTTGTTTTCCTGCCACTATTAACCCAGCTGGTAGCTGGCTGTATCCTGGTGGGTCCAAAAGTAGTGTCAACGTGCCTTTGACGCAAGATGGCCAGGAATGCAGTGTGTAAATAACCTCAGGTCTGCTTATAACTGGTTTCTTTGAGAGCTTCGGCCCAGTTTGTATTGGAGAAGGTTCCATTCCTTGGAGCACTTGTTTACCTATTTATTGAGGTCAGCAAAGTGAGGAGTAATTACAGGATTTGGACTTGACAACAGGCTTCTGATGTATGAGAGCCCCAGAGTGTGAAATTGAAAAGCTAAGTGGCTTCATGCTATTGTTTTCTTGATAAAAACTCCTAATATGCTCTTGAAGATTTTTTTATTTTGTCATAGCCATTTAAGTTTTATTTAAGGGATAGAGCATTGTGCTCTGATTATGGCAGAGCAATGCTTGACAATGCACCTGATAGGAATTTTGGGAGATCTTTAACTTTTTCAGAAAAGGCCATGAGACAGATATTAAATGGCAATTGACTTTGTAGTCAGTGTAGTGGGTTTTGACTAGGCAGTGGTAAACATCCCCTTTCATTTTCAGAGGCTTTGTATGAGTTAGTCTTCCAGGTATTTTCAAGTCAGGCTGTGTTTTTCAGAGCTGTCTTTGTCTTAAATGCAGAAACACGTTCTGCTAGGCAGGTTAGATTTGGGTCACACCAAACCCCCCAGGTAAACAGCAGAGGCCACCACTCTTGTCTGTGATGACAGAAGGGGAAACTTTCTGAAATGAAGGGTTAGTGAAATTGTACTGAAAAGCGCAACTGACTGGTGTGTAGTTGAAAGGAGATGTGTTGTAACCGAAGATAAAGTGGGAGCTGTACAATTCCAGGTCCTGTTGGCAGCAAACACTGGTGGCTGGAGCTGTGCATGCTAATGAACCCATGAAAGATAGGGAGAAAAGGGCCGTGGTGCTCTTGCCAAAGTGCTAATTCTTACCTTGCTTATGAAGATCAAGTATCTTGCTCAGATTTAAAAATCCGTTTCTTTTATGCTTACAGTAAAAGGTTGAAGAATGTGGTCATACCTAGTCAATTAAAACAGCATTCTTTAGCACTTCCCTGGCTTTCTGCTGAGACCCAGGCAATGCTCTCTGCTTGCTGCGAGGCCAGCAGTGCAGGAGCAGCCTTCATCAGTCTTTGTTAGCATGGTGAGCTGCCTTGATGAACAGTTCATTAACCAGGAGAGGCAGAATCAGTCTTTTAATACACTTGCTATTGCAGCTAGGCCCTGACAGTGAGCAGAAAACCTCAGGAGGCTTGTCTGAGCGCTAAAACCTTGCTGCTGCTCTGAAACGAATCTTTCCCCCTCCTTCCACAGGCCTTTGGGTAGCAGCATTCATTAAAATGCTTCTTTAATAGTACAGTGTATGTAGGATTTCATGGTTCAAACCCAGCAAATGGGACAATAACATACACACTTGAAGAAGAAACCTGTTCTGACTCTTCCAGGCATCTCTCATGGTTCACCATGGTTTTAATTGTTTCTTTGTAAAATGCATAAGGTTGAGGTAACAGTTAAAACAAATAACCGGAGGCATCTGGCAGCGTGTGGATCCCTGGCACGCTGTGTGTCAGGATGGGGCAGACGTGTTCCCAGCGGTTCAGGCACGCTCGTCGGGAGCTTCAGAGGGTGAAATTTCACTAGGAACAAATCAAAGTCTGTGGGTTTTTTGCCCTGGGGTGTTGGGAGGGGCAAGGGGAATGGGCCAGATGAATCTGTTCTTGCTGTAGATGCAGATCTAAGAGCTCGTTTTCTAGCAAGAGTAAAACCTGAGCTATTGGAGGATGCACCTTAGGATTCAGCATGGATTTATGCTGCTGCGAGCACACAGGGATCATTTGTTACTCTCCTCCTTCCACCCCCTCTCCCTGCTTCTGTTAGCAAAAGATTAGTTTGGGGCAGAGAGTTACTGCTTCATCCAAATATTTGAGGTGAAGCAGCCGGTAGTGGAGACTTTGGTGCTCTCATCTAGAGCCTGATCTCTTGTTCATCCAGGCCCTCCAGGAAATGAGAAACATAAGCTGCAGGTATTTCAGTGCATATATGCAGAGTGCTGCGTTTCTGGAGTGCCTGGAACACGGAGGCCTCTGAAACCCTGCACTCCTCCTCAAAATGGCTGCCAGATGTGTTGGCTCTACTCAATTCCCCAGAGCCTGACACCAGAAATGCTGAGGTTATTACCAGCTTGGTTCTTGCTGTGTTCTTCCTTCAGTCTTCCAGGCACAGTGTTGCAAGAGGGAGCGTGACCCCGGATGGCTGCGGTACCTGCAGAGGCTGTCGCTGGCACACGGGCGAGCTCGGGGCAAGGCTCGCCGGGACTCTGTTCAAACAAAGGAAGTGTGTTTGTTTTCACAGTCCAGGCTTGGGAGCCTGGGCTGGGATCCTGTGCCATTTCCCTGTGCTAGGAGCAAGATTCTCGAGGAAGACAGCCTCTCCCTTTGCTGCAAAGCACAGCTCTTCCTGGCCAGCAAGTATGCATCTTATCTTCCCTGGCTTGTCAGGGCTGGAGACTGGAAAGCTTAACTTGGATTTGGTTTGATATTTGTAGATGTAATAAACAGTATAGGGACTCCTGCCACGAGCCACATCTAGCTTCCCATGCTTGTGTGGCTTTCTTGGGCCAGTCTTAAAAGCTACTGTAGTTCTTGATCCCCTTGTAACCCAGTCAGTCCCAGTGGATCCTTGAAATCTGTTTCCCAGTCAGTGGGAAATGGAGCTTCCAGATCCTGCAGTAGTGCATCTGTGTGTTCAGCACAAGAGAGCAGACTTGCTAAGCAGCTGCCTCTAGCAAAAGTCAGGAGAACTTTTAAAGTATTATCTTAAGCCACACTGCATGGTAAATGGCTGGATTTTCCAGCAGGTACATTTTCCCTGCCATAGTCAGCAGTTTGCTCAAATAACAAATCTTTATGATAAAGAGGTGTTGGAAAGTACTTGAGTTAGTAGTAGAATCTGTAAGGAAGGTATCATCTAACATATGCTGCTCTGCCTTTTACTGGAGAAAAATGTTTCTCAAAATAGTTCTCCTTACTCCTTCATCTAATTTGCTTTGGTTTATTTCTAGCATCAAAATGAGAATGTCATTTCACTGTGATACAGCTTTTATAGTAAGTGCAGATCCATGTGAGTAGGATGTATCCTGTGCTTCATAGCCAAGGCAAGCTGTATATGGTGACACTTTTTAGAGTATTTGGGTTGTCTTAAGATAGAAGGTGGTTTCCACCATTAAGTAAGTGTGCTCAGGGATGGAGTACATGGGAGGTGGTGGGTAGACCTCATGGCAGCTTGTTCAGTTGGTCTCACTGCAAATCCAGAGGATGGAAATGCCTGGATGTATTGCTTGCTGCACGGGAATCTGTGTGATCTCATATGGAGTAATCAAGTTATTGAAGGTGGTGTGGTGTTGGGGGGGAGGTATGTGTGTGGCACACCAGTGAATCTTCCGTTTATCTTTGTTGTTCGAGTCTGAGCGCTCTGAAACCGTGGAGCTGAGATGGGTGTCATGGAAGACTGGCTTCTTGGAGGTGTCTGGCTAAGTGGATGTATGGGAGAGCAAATCCAGGGAGCTTCACCATAAATAAAAGGAAGTGCCTGGGCGTGGAACTGCAGAGCTACCCTGACTCTGGCTGTGTACGTGAGAAGAGTTCCAGAAATGACAGTAAATAACAGTAAAGCTTTGCTTTGTGTTTCTCTTGTAGCAACCCTCCGCTCAGCGAGGAGATGCTGCCTCCGGGGGAGTGGATGTGCCACCGCTGCACCGTACGCCGCAAGGTAAAGCCTCTCAAAACAGACACAGTCCCTGCCCTTCCAACTGGCCATTTGAAACCTGAATCCTGGGTTAATACCTGCCTCTCCCTTCATGTGTACTTAGACAAGCAGAGCTGCTTCTTTGTGCTCACGTTTGCAAAGGGCTTTGTTAGGAAAGGGCTTAAAGAACCCTAAGGGGTCTTGGTGAGACCTGCATGATATTTTAACCTCATTAATAGGAGGTAAAACTGATAAAGTGCCTGATACCTTTTAAATTGTTCTCCTTCCCCCCATTCCTGGAAAGGAGGGAGAGCTGGGGCACAGAGGAAATGGGAATGGCTCCTGTGCTCGAGGAGGTGAGCTGTCTACAGGCAGAACAGGAGTCTCGTTAATGCAGCTTTGCCATCAGGGCTGTGATTCTAGTTAATATGTGTATTTTAGAAGAGTGACTTCACAGCAGTTGTATATCAGCAGAGGGTGAAATCACCGTGAGTTCTGATTTCCTGGGCTGTTGAACAGGATGGGGAGGAGATGATTGGGCAAGATTGTAGCTTGTCTTTTTTTTTCCTTGATGCTCTTTCTCCAGGAAGCTGTCTTGCACAATGTAAACCTCTTATTGCTGTGACCACATAAGGCTGTGTAGCAGAGGGTTTAGAAACTGCACCAGGCTATCTAGCAACTGTTCCCTTGAAGTGACACCCAAAACAGATTGGAAGAAAACTGTGTGCTCAGCCTTTTGTGATTGCCTTGTTATGTTTCCAGGGTACTGTTCAGCCATCTGCCAACAATAGAAATGAAGGTCACAAATCAAAAAACAAATAAAGTAAAAAGAGAGAGAAAAGGAGAAAATCCCCAACTTTTCTATTTTAAAAATTGCCTAAAAACACTTTGCTCCCTTTGCAGACCGTGTTAGTGATGGAGTGGATTGATTCCTCCATATGGGTGATGCTGCTAAGCACTGGAGCAGTGCACGGTTGCCCATCTCAGGTCACGCAGCATCTCCTTCTGTTGCAAAATGGGTCTTGTGATGATGGCAATCTATAGTTTTCTTCTGGTGCACCTTGTTCAAGATACCTGTCATCAGGAAATAGCAGAGTGTTGTTTGTATGTTGTGCTTGTATTGTCAAGCTGACCTTCTCAATCCCTGATGGGTTTGTACGCAGTGCCAGGGTTAGTAAAATGCATCAACAGTGAACAGTCTGCTGTGGAGTTTCTCAGTGTTGGTAGCAAAGTAAACAGTTGTCTGATTTGTCAAGTGTTTAAGACTAGATGCTGTGAAATGTTGTCCTGATCTGTCCTGATCTGGACTCAAGTTACCCTGAAAGGAGAGACACCTGGTAATGTTCTTCCCCATGCTTGATTCTCTTCAGCTGTTCTGTCACCTGTACCTTATCTGCCACCAGACTGTTCTTGATCGAGGCTCTAATGACTTCAAGGGGGAAGTTGTAGTGAGTGGCTCAAGCATTTTCAGATGCTGTTTGTCTTCAATCACATATTTGTCAAGGTTGATGTGCTTTGTTTGTGGCCTCCATGATAAGCCTGCCTATTCATGTCGTGCAGAAGCGAGAACAGAAGAAAGAGCTGGGGCAGGTAAATGGATTGGTGGACAAATCTGGGAAAAGGACCACCTCCCCCACCAGTGACGCAGACCTGTTGGACAGGTCTAGCAGCAGCATCAGGGCTAATGCGCATGCCAGGATCTTGGAAAGGAGAGCAAGCCGGCCTGGCACTCCCACATCCAATGCCAGCACCGAGACCCCCAACTCAGAACAGAATGATGTCGATGAGGACATAATTGACGTGGATGATGACTCTGCCATTGCAGAAATGGACTGTGGGCAGCCCCAGCTGAAGCGACCCTTTGAGCTTCTTATTGCTGCTGCCATGGAAAGGAACCCAACGCAGTTCCAGCTGCCGAATGAACTGACCTGCACCACAGCACTTCCAGGTGAGCAGGGCCTTGTCTGGTGTTAGCAAAGATGTCTGAAGTTGCATCCTGCTGCCATTTCTTGACTCTGTGATAGCTGTGGCTCCAATGGTGCTAGCTGGTGAAAGCAGAGGGTAGCTCTGGCTCTCCTCCAGCTGCCTAGCAGCAGGTGCCTTTCAAATCTGAGCTGTGGGGACACTGCAACTACACACCATGTCCATCAGGACTTGTGATAGATGCTTGTTTTTCTCACCTTGGTCTAGACCATCAATATGAAAAAAAAAACAGCCATCAAAAAACTTGATTTTTTATTTATGATGCCATAATACAGTAACAAAGTAGTGACTAAATGTATAGGATGTCACTGAAATTACTAAGTATGAAATATATCTGCCTTTAAAGACAATCTCTGTCACTTAAGGCTAGATTTAGTGGTTGATGGAGGTTCCTTAAGCAGCAATCTTTGACTTTTCTGAGATGATTATATGTATCTACCAGCAGGCAAATCTCTGCTATGTGGATAACCCAAAGCTTTATAAAATTTCCTTTTCAGGTACTAGTAAGAGGAGGAGAAAGGAAGAAACCACAGGAAAGAATGTCAAGAAGGCGCAACATGAGTTAGACCACAATGGTTTGGTTCCCTTGCCGGTGAAGGTCTGCTTCACGTGCAACAGGTACCTGTTCTTCCAGGGAAGCTGTTCAGTGTAGCTGCAGCCTTCACAGGAGCAAAGTTCTTGCTGAAAAAAGTAGATTACCTGTTTCCTTTTCCATTCTCCTTCATTATTTACTTACATCTAAACAAATGGGAGAATATTTATCTTTGCTAAATAACAGGTGTTTAACTACAGCAAGTGTAGGTCCATCTGTAAAGGGTTCTGAAATGTAGCCTGAAGATTGACAAAATTGAGCCATCTTGTCTTCGGTGTTTTTCTGCAAAGAAATATTCTAAAGTATGGTGGTTTAGTGAATGGAGATGTTTGTTTATGGTTTGTGAAGGAAGCGTGTGAGGAGGTGACCTTTAGAAAATAGAAATCTACTGAGAGATTTATAAGCCCAAGGCAAATAGGAATATTGTGCTGAAATTGTAAATCTGAAAAACAGCACAAAATACTGATGGGTTTTGTAACACTGCATAAAAAAATATATAGATCAATCCCAATTCAAAATGTCAGTGAAAATGAAACCTTTATTTCAGAAACCCAGTCACAGTGATTTTCTCAAAGTGTAATGGGGACTCAGGTGGGCTTTTGTGGAGAACAGGTGATGACCTTGTTATAGAGCAGACTTTTTTAAAGCCTGGGGATTCAGATGTTTTTCTGGAGTTTGAGACTTCTTCTGAGAATATCTTGTTGATGTACACATCCCAACATCACACACAATTCCTCTACAGAAACCTCTAATTACCTAAATCTGAGATTTCCTTTTGATCTCTGAATTTTGCTTCAAATAAAGGCTTTTACCTTGAGTGGGTCTTGAAGAAGCTCCATACAGATCAAGTTACAAATCAGAAATCCTACTTTTTGGTGCAAACAGCAGTGTAGAGGATAAACTGAAGTGGGCAGCCAAGCTTGCCTGAATGTTCTGTTTATCCTCTGTATGGGGAATAAGATTTGGCTCTCTCTTCTCAGGAGTTGCAGAGTGGCACCTCTAATCCAGTGTGATTATTGCCCACTCCTGTTCCATATGGATTGTCTGGAGCCACCGCTTACTGCCATGCCTCTGGGTAGATGGATGTGCCCAAATCACATAGAACACGTGGTGGTAAGCAGGACTATGATTGCAGTATGGTAACCGGATGTTGGAGTGGAACGTGGCAGGTCCATTAAAGGACAAAGCACAACAAATGTAAAACAGCTTTGAGCTCTTACTGCTTCCTGTAACGCTTGTAAAGCTCCTGCTGCAAGCAACACACTCTTCAAAGGAATATGATGCTTCTCTCTGCAATAAGATATAAAGATGGGGGAACTCCTTCCTGTAGCTGAAGCTAACAGCTCAGATTGTGGTTCACTGACAGCTTGTCTAGTTTATGACTGGACCCTTTAAGATCTAGATGAGCTTCCAGAACTGGGATACAAAGCAGCACAGTGCTACAAATAGGGGAAGTAATTCTTTGCATGCTTAACCCAAAAAAAGTTTCATTCTAAGAGGGAGTTTTCATTTTTGGAAAAGCAGTGTACTTGAGACTTAAATACTCAGGAAACAGGGGGCTGAAACAAAGGGCTCTTTCCCAGACAAACTGCTTCTGAGAGTATTGATGCTGCTTAGTTGGCCTCTAAATGCTTTTGTATTCATCTCCAGCAATGTGCCCTTTAACAGAAATGGTTAGTGCTGCAAGAAACAAATAGTCTAAAGCTGAGCTGATGCTGTGCTGCCAGTGCTACAAGGCATTATGAAAGTCTTAGGGTGCCTTAGAGTGACTTGCAGATCCCTAACTCCTGTGGCATTATTTGATCACCCAGCTGAACCAGAAGAACTTGACCCTGAGTAATCGATGCCGAGTGTTTGACCGGTTCCAGGACACCATATCTCAGCATGTTGTCAAAGTGGATTTCTTAAACCGAATCCATAAGAAACACCCTCCGAATCGCAGAGTTCTTCAGTCAGTGAAGAGGAAAGGTCTGAAGGTAGGTGTAACAAGTAGTGGTGGGTTTTCATCACGTGCACCACCACCCTGTTGTATGTGTTTTAGTTTGGAAGGGAAACCAGCGCACTCCTTGGGGCAGAAGGAAAAAGATGGGGTCTGAATGATTGTGTTGGTGAGACATCTGGGAGTCAGCAGTCACTACCTGCAGGATTTTAGACCTCTTTCCTTCAACTATAAGGCTCAATTATTACAAGTAAGCACTTAAATCTAGCACAAGCATAGAAGGTACAACACAAAACTTCCTGAAGGTGGCCCTACAGTCGGATTTAGGGCTGTGTTTGTTGCCAGGATGCCTGAAAACTGCCAAACAGACTTCCTTTGGCTGTTTTTTCGTGATTTCTCTTACACTGTGGCCACCATGTTGTACCAAGTCACGCCTCACCTAAGGGAATAAAACCTATTAATTTCAGCATGGCTACATCAATTTAAACTACTCAGTCCTTGATACTCTAATGTATCTGCAGGGTTCCTTTGGGTGCAAAAGCAGCAAATGCAAAGTTTAGTGCTGATCAGGCACTTGGTTTAACTAGTCATTCTTGAGTAATTGTTCTCATGTGTGATCTTTTCTCCACAATATAGGTTCCTGATGCTATAAAGTCCCAATACCGGCTTCCACCCCCGTTACTCGCGCCTGCAGCAATTAGAGATGGCGAGCTGATCTGTAACGGGATCCCTGAGGAACCCTTGCAGAAGCACCTTTTGAACACTGAGCACTTAGCCAGCCAGACAGAACAACAGGAGGTAAATGAAGTCAAATGCTTGGACTCCGTGTGTGTAGTTGCTTTGGTACAAAGATCCCCTTCCACTTCAGTCATGATGGAGCAGTTGTCTAGGAAACCAACCTCAAGTTCGTGTGTGAAGGTGATACCTTGTATTGTCTCTGACACCCTTGCCCATTAAAACTTCACTTTGACTTTCCAGGTGAGATGTAAAATTCCTCATTTGACACTTCAGGGAAGTGGTGCAATAGTCCTCTGGCCTTAAGAGTGGAGTCAAGGGCCTTCTGTCTAGACGTCATCTTTATTTCGTGGCTGAGGGGAAACGCTTTGCACTTTGATTATGTAAGGCTGCTCTCTGACACGTTTATTTATAAGTTAATGTCCCATTTCTGGGTCTCTTTTTATTGTGGATGGAATTGGACATGCAAATCAAGGTCAAATGAGTGTTGAAACCTTGTATGAAACTTCTGGCCAGATTCCACAGTGTAAGGGCATGTTAAGTTGGAATCAGTAGAGAAATCAAGTCCTTCTTTTAGTGCAGATAAGGATCTTTCATGTGGCAGGTGCACATCCACTATGAAGCTTAAAATAAATCTTTTGGTCTTCTTCCACTTTGTGTAAAAGGAAAGTGCTCTCCACCCCAGTTTTCTACTCCATATACCTGAGATAGAGCAGCATTTCTTTCCAGCTATAGAATAAGTTGGAGGAGGATTGTGCTTGGCTAGAAGCCCAAATTAGTGAAAGGTGTGTTTGTAACCTGAGGCTGAAGAGTTACAGCATTTAACAAGTGAAGAGAAGGAGGAGTTTGAAAGTGAGGAAATGCTGCCTTCTCCCTCCTTTAACCTCAGCCCTTGTCTGTCCTATCTCCAGCATGGAGGTAAACAGTACATAATTTTGGTTGTACTTTTGTACCTCTGGACAAAATTTTCTCCCAATTGTAGATGAGCTCCAGAGCAGATGCTGTAGTTCCACTGCATTTGAGCAGTCAGCAGCTGGATTTCCTCAAGCTGGGTGAACGATGGAGCAGCTGTAGAGGTTTGGAGCACTGCTGCCTCCAGAGCTAACCTGCACTTTTTTCTTCCTTCCAGTGGCTCTGTAGTGTTGTTGCGCTCCAGTGCAGCATATTGAAACATTTATCTGCTAAGCAGATGACTTCGCTTTGGGACTCTGAACAAACAGAGAAGGCTGATATTAAGCCTGTTATTGTGGCAGATGGCTCACTCGCCAACCCTTACCAGGCAGCTGACAAGGCACCCACACCTTCCCTCTATTCCATGTCATCTTGCACCTCAGGGATTACCACACAGAATTCCTTGAGCTCCACACAATCCCAGCAGACTTTGTCACAGGAAGATGTTAACTACAGCTCTTGTATAGATAAATCCAAGAAGGCGTCTTCTTGCGGGACTTCGAATGGGCCGACAGCCTCTGACATTAAAGTGAACGGGCCTCATTTCTATGGTGTTTCATCTGAATCCTCAGCACAGTTGACTGACTCCCAGAGGCTCATGGGGTCTGGGAACACAGTACCCATTTTGTCTCATCGGCAAACGTGGCCTCGGCCCCTCACGCCCCCAGCGAGTTGTGGACTTGTGAATCACACCATTGGAACCGTTGTCAAAACAGAGAACGTAGCAGGACCCGTTTCTTGTGCACAAAGGGGATCTGCACTGGTCACGAGTTTGCCTACGTCCATATCGAGCTCCTGTGGCAGCCTGGAGACCACCAGCACTTTGCAAAGGAAGAATGTGCAGACGCAGATAGGGCCACCGCTGACAGCAGAGCTGCGGGCTGGGGGCTCCCCGCTCAGTGCCACCCGGGCTCTTACGCCTCCCCAGGCTGCAGGAGATGGGATCTCAGCTGTTGGGTCCACAAACAGATTCTGTTCACCAGCACCACCTTCAGGTATGTGCTGAGCCAGTGACCTTGGCCCCAGGGCTGAGAAAAGCTCAGGCTAAACCTCATACTAAACCTCAAGGCTGTAGCAGTGTGCCCTCGTTCCACTGGGAATCAGGATTTCTGTGGAGAGCCAGCAGAAGTTTCTCAGGTCTCCTCTGTATTAGGTCCCTTTATGGGAGCCATGGGTTGTAATTCTGCTGACTGCCTATACTTGATAGGGGGGGACTCTATCCTGACAAGCAGGATAGTAGGTCAGTTGAATTCTTGAAAGCAACAGTAGCTTTATTTCACTTGGCTGCTGCCTCGATGTTTCAACAGCTGCTACTTTAAAACCCCAGCGCTGCTGTAAAACCACTGGTTTGTTTCAAATGGCCATTTGGATTGCAAGGTAGTCAGTCCTTCTCACAAGAACAGCTCTCTGGGATCTAATCCTGAGTAACTGTTCAGGCAGTGGTTGTGTCCCCTATTGCAGGTGTTGTTGGAGTCTTCAGCTGCACAGCTTTGATGGTGAAGAAATGTGGGCTTGAGAAGCTGTAGTCTGCCTAGGGTCTGTTGGTCTAATACAGGGTGGTTATGCACTTGGGATACTGAGTTGTACCCAAAACCCTTGCTAAATAATAGCAAGGTATATAATAAAGCATATATAACTATTTTTAGTGTAGAAACATAAATTCAAAGATGTTGACAGATGTTGGAGTAACTGCCCACAGTTCAGATTTTGCTAGAATAAACTTTCACATATGGCATTCTCTTTCCTCTCCACACACCAGCTTAAGACTCAAAGCAGCAAACCCTTTGTGCAGATTGGGTGGGAGCAGTCACTGAAAAGCACGTCACAGAGCTGTGTGTCACTTCTCATGCAGTTTCCAACCTGCTTAGTGTCAGGCTTGCCTGGAGTGGCTCAGGTCTGGTGGTTGTAAAGCAACAGAGCAACATCTTTTCATAATCCTTGCTAAAATTCCTCAATGAGTAACTTGTAAGCTTTGCATCGCCTTTGGAAGCAGTCCCCAGGGTATTTGGCCTCTTCATGAATAAACTTGGTTACTCTGAGGCTGCTGATTTGACCATGCCCTGCTTAGAAATGCAAGGCTGGCAGAAGTTCTGGTGGAGGAAATGAGACAGTATTATAGAAAACTTCTTACTTGTGGTTTGAAGAGCACTGCAAGCCCTACATAATTTTGCAGTTACTTAAGATGTTAAATAATTGCCTCTGGTGCAACACTTGTGTTCTACAAAATCATTACTTGCTGTAGTGTCTCTTGGGAAAGGTGTAAACATTTAAATTTTCCATCTAACACAATGGATATATATGTTTATAACAAAATCTGTGGTGTGCAAAATTTGCTGCCGAGTACAAAAATGCAAATTGTTCATTACTTTTTTGCCATAAATTTCAATAGTTACAAGAAAATCAGCTCAAGAAGATCTGGTACTGACAACACATTACTGGGATTTTGTTTCCTGGCATGTGCTACTACCTCCTTCAGCTGCATGGCCACTTCCAAAGCAGAAGGATTTTATTTTGTAAATAATAAAATCTGCTTATGACTGTCACATTCTTTCTGGACAATGATGTGCACCCCAGACTTCATAACAGTGTAGAAATAAAACCAAGGCAGTTGTGCTTTTTATTCATGTTAAAACTTAGACAAGCTACTTGGCAAATGTCTCTTAGGTTTAATAAATTCTTCAAGCTCCTGGGGAGTTGGTGCTCATCTTTCCAGAGTCACCACAGGGAGCAGGAGATTAAATGTATAGGTCAAGAATTCCTCCAGCAGCTGGAGACGAGGCAGAAGCCACGTTTGGCTCTGTGTTGGAGGCACACAGAAGCCTTTCTGTGAGCAGAAAAAAAGCTCCTGGCCTCTAGTTCAGGCCATTTTCAAAGCATGACTATGAGCAAAATGAGTCATTTGGAGAAGCTTGGCAGCCAAGGGCAGCCTGAGGGCTGTGTGCATGTCTGGTGAATGTCACAGTGACATCTCTTCTCTCCATTGCCTCTCCCTGTAGATGGTAAGGTCAGTCCCAACACCTTATCCATAGGAAGCGCTTTAACTCTACCCTCATCACTCACTTCAAACTCTGCAGCTATGTTGGACTTCACCAGTTCCCTGAAGGCGTTTATGGACGGGGGTGAGTATTTAATTCATCATCAGTCTCTGCTAGCCCTGTGTGTTTGCTTCCTTAAAACATTCCATCTCTGCTTGAGGAAAAGTTCCAGAGATAAAGAAGGGTTGTAGTCAGGTGAGGGAGGGGCTGAGTGTACATTACCTTAAATATGTCACATGCTTCCCTGCTCCTAGTGTTGCCAAGGCAGCAAGACCAATGAAGTGTTTCTGCCTGGAGCTTTTCTGGGGAAGAATCACGACTGGGCTGCTTTCCAGGTGGAATTCACATGCAGGAACCTGCAGCCCTGCCATGTTGTGGTGCTAACTGCAATCCAGAGCTGCTCCTGGCGGATGTAAAGTCCAGCAGCAATAGATCTTGTAGTAGAGCAATCACCTGAGTGGTGATGCTCCAGTGGGTCTGTTAATTTTATAATTTATTTCTGCTTCTGTCAGTCTTCTAGACTGGCCTGGTTTTTATTTCCTTTTGTTGCACTTTGCAAAAGATGGCAAACCTTAGCAGAGCACCTTCTCTGGCAGAGAAGGAAGAGATTGCTGAGCAGCAATCGTCAGTGGCACAGCCAGGCTGTTGCCAGAGATGACTCCTACGTCTGAAATCTGAAGAAAGCCCTTCTGGCATTGCCAGTGTGACCCTCTTTGCTTGGGTGAACCCCAGCTGCCCAGCCTACTCCCTCTGCTATTGGGAAAGGCTCTTACAGCTCTTCCTCCTCTCCTTTCTGTTTTAACTGTTGTTGATGTGGAGAAAGCTCTTGAAAGAAGAGGTTAGGCAGCCTCCTTTCTGCAAGAAAGCAGACCCCTGTAAGGCTTTACAAATATAAACACTTCAGGGTTATTAGAAGATCTGCTCTAAAGCTCAATAATAATATTGGCTGAATTGCCCTGTTTGGTTTAATTGACCCTGTTATGGACATGTGACTCAAGCATGAGCCTGCAGCAGCTTCAAAGGGGGTTACAGCTCTCTGTGATGCAGGGCTGGACTTTCTAACCAGGTAGCCGTGCTTCAGAGGAAAGACCCAACATGCTGTCCAAAGAGCTGCAGTGGCCATCTCTACTGACCTGTTAATTCTGAGCCAAAACAGCAGATTTTCAGCTTTTATCAACCTTAGTTCTCCCAAACTTCTGCTTGCTGTCTCAGTTGTAGCTCTCCAGCCATGGCTGGCACTGTCCTCACACTCTGCTCACAGGAGGTGATGTGAAATGATAGCTCACCTATGTGTAAGAGTCTTGATACTGAAGGATTAGTCAAGTCTTTGCTGTTGAAGCAAGCAGCAGGTTTGAAAGTGGGACAGTTAAATCCACTGCAGCTCAGATTGCATTCTTTCCCTGAATAACTTACTAATTTTTTTGTTTATTAACAGAGATTGAGATAAATATGCTGGATGAGCAGCTGATCAAGTTTCTGGCCTTGCAGAGAATACATCAGCTCTTTCCTCCCAAAGCTCAGTCTCTAGCGAGCAGTGTCAATTCCCATCAGCAATCTCCTGTGGGAAACCACATTGAAGGTAAGAGCAGCCCTAGGATAGGTGGGTTATGTTGAGCCATAGATTTTCCACTCCTCTGTCTGTTCCTTGAAGGAGATTTCCTTCCTCTTCTGGTATCTGATACTGCCTTTCACTTTCCTTTCTTCTCATCCCCCTGCTCTGGATATCCACTGACCAGAAACTCCATCAGGATTCTCTACTTAATTATTTACACATTTGAGCAATGCAAATACTTTAAGTACCTTCAGATTTTCTGCTGGAAATGTTTAGTGAAGTTGTGTTTTATTCATCTTAGAATTAGCAAGAGATGGGAAAGTTCATCTCAGGTGCTTGGTGGCTTTTCTTTGCACTCTTACCTTTGAGATGGGCAAGAGAAATCTGTGAATTCTTGCTCTCTCTTTCTGGAAGAGTTGTTTGTGATACAAACACAAGAACAGGAGGAACTGGAGCACAGAATATATGTGTGACATTGTCATTGGCTGTTCAGAATGTCACTGTCAAACTGAAACCACTCACTACATATGACTAATGCCAGTAATCGAAAACAACTTGAGTTTCTCTTGGAAGTCTCCAGATTCCCGAGTTTGGCTTTGTTTATTACCACTGGTATCACCTAAAGCTGCAGGGTGAACATGGCTTCGTGCTCCTCTGCATGCAGCCAGTCAGTTTAATCTGCTTTCAAGCACTAAATGGATAGCCTTGCTGTGGAAGCAGTTCTCTGTTCCCCCTCTGCTAGGCCTGGGGGCAAATACCCCAGATAAAATCTTTGGAAGTCAGTCAGTAACCTTTTTCTGAAGCTCTGTGCTTGCCTACTTTAGCATCAGAGCATTCCCTAAATGCTTTGCCAGTCTTCTTGTGATGGCTGCTGCAGAACAACTCTTGTATAGCTGCCTTCCTGGTCTGGAATTCTTCAGTAGTCTGCCTTTCTCAAGGCAGATTGGTGCTGTCTTAACCCATCACCCTTTTTGGGCAGGAATGATGCATTCAACTTGGCATTGGTGGTGAAATGTTAGATCCAAAGCCTTTAGTGAGCCCTGCAGAGCCAGGCAGCTGAAAGAATTCATGCAGGGCAGCCAAGCAGAGATGGAACCTATGATGCCAATTGGTGTGGCCACTATTCTTGATGTAGGTACCTCTGCAGTCTTTCATAATCCTCATGTTCTGTTCTTTCATTTCACCCTCTTGGTGTAATGCTGTCCTGCAGATGTGGTATCACATCAGGAGAGGATTAAACTCAGTGGAAAAGGAGTTTTTCTCTAAAAGACAGTGCTGAAATCCTGGCTAGGTCTGTGTGGCCCAGTGGAGTTCTGTATCTGTTCCACAGATTTTCTGTTCAGTTAATGTGGGCATATGAGTGTGTGATTTGAACTTGGAGCTGCTCTGGAGGCTCAGCCCTCGACCAGCCATTGTCAAGTGTGCAATAGGCACTGACCTGAGGGTAAAAGAGTCCACTCAGTTAATCATCCTGTCTTGGGAGCTGGATTTATCCCTGCCAAGCTCCATTGAGTCCAGGTGTTTTTCCTGCAGCTTCACTAGAAATGAAATCACGACTGTTAAGTTGGTGAATTCACCAGCACCGATTCTTTCTAAGTGGCACTTTGAGAGCAAAGACTGAGGTCTTTAATTACCCAGAGTAGAAGAGATTAAGAAAGAAGCCAGAGGTAGAAGGCTTGTGTGTTCCTCAGCGTGGCTTCATTGTGCACACTCAGTGTTAATGCTGCCCATTTGCATTGCTTGTGTGGGTTGTGAGAAAGCAAATTTCTCTGATTGCCAAAAAGAGGTTTAATGCACAGACATTGCTAGAGGGTTGCAAACTGGTGCTTTGGCCAAAGCTGACTGCATCCTTCATAGGGTCTGTGCTTTCTGAGCTGGGGACACTGGGGTCAAGCAGCTTTCCCAGTTGATCACCTTGTTCAAGTAATTTCTTTTTGTCTTGCAGCGCAAAGAAAGGAAGTGCAAGCCCGGGCAGTGTTCTATCCTCTGATGGGCTTGGGGGGTGCAGTCAATATGTGCTATCGAACCCTCTACATTGGGACAGGTGAGTAGCTTTTTCCTGCCCTGACCTTTCAGAATCAGGATGGTTCTCCCTGAACCCTCCCTAAGCTGTTTGCCAAGTGGGTGTCAAAGGAAACAGACTCACTGTGGCCACTTGTACTGGGATTCTCCACTACAAGAAGTGTGGAAATCCCCCATCTGCCTGAATCTGTGTGGGTGGCAGCTCTGTCACCTGGTGTCATAACTAGAACAGCTGCCTTGGAGTTCTAATGCCTGTCTGATGGAGAGGAGAGTTACAGTTTGCTTGCAGGTTTTGTTTCTTGTTGCTTGGATTCTTCTGGTGCTCTGAGTAGACCCAGGAGCAGTGAAATGCTCTTCAACCTTTGTGGAGCTGCTGGCTCCTTTCCCCCACTTTGTTGAGACTTTGTTGGTGGCTTATCGAAGCATTATTCATGCAGTCCTGGGAGCAGGACAAAAGCAGTTGCTCCCCTGTTTTTTTGCTAATTGAAGTTTAATTCTATCTGTTGTTCTGTGCTGCCTGACAGTTTGGTTTTTTTCCAATATGAACTGAGCCTGTTTTGTCCTCCCCCGTGACAGGAGCTGATATGGATGTGTGCCTTACAAGCTATGGTCACTGTAACTATGTGTCTGGCAAACATGCCTGCATATTCTATGATGAGGTGAGTGCCTGAGTGATTTTATTTTTTTTTTCATTATTATTATTTTTATTTTTTGGTGTGCATGGCAGTGGGAGCTGGAGATGAAGGCAGCAGGTTGTCTTTGTGTGGTGCTGCTTTCGTGAACTACAAAGTAAGAGCCAGGTTTTACTCCAGTGGAGGCTGTGTCAGCGTTTTCTGTCAAACCCTTTTCTGCAGCACAGAGCTCTGCCAGCATAATTTCTCTGACTGCCTGTGGGCAAGGACTGGCCACAAGTCAGCACTGTCACTGCTGGTGTCTAGGGAAAGAAAAGGACATAGACATGGTCTGGTACTTTTTGATCTGGATGTGTTGTTAATAAAAGCTAAACTTTGTATGTCAACATCAAACCTCAGCTGGAACAAACCAGGGAACTGCTCTGAGTCCCTTGTTTTCAAGTGTGATGAGGGAGCAAAGCATTCATAGCATCTGCAGTTCTCTATAAATTATTTATTTAGCTAAAACTTCAGTTAAGCTCATAGCATAAACAGAAACCTACAATTTCTGCTTAGCTACAGCCCAGAGATTAGTTTGTTCTTGAAGTAAACAGACCAGCAGGCCTGCCAGTAACAGCACTGCTGGAGATGTGTCTTAGCATGGAAACAGTCTTTGAAGCAAGATCCAGTCTTTTATATCACCATTTGTCAACCAGCTCTGGAGCAGGATCCAGGATTAACCCACAGCCAGCTTTAGCCATTCCTCCAGTGCCCTGCGAGCTACCAAACACTCAGTAATGGGATCCTGACTGTAAATCTGTGTGGAAGCATCTCCTCACAGTTATCAGTCATAAATCAGGCTCTGGGCACTGACCTTTGACCCTCCAGCAGGTCTCCTATTGCTGTGGTCACACTGGAGAGGGAGAATTTCCCTTCTTGGAGCTCTCTCTGCAGGTTCTCCTTCTGCAGTCTAGCAGGTTACTTCAAAACCTACTCCCATGTGCATGTGGAGTTTCTGTAACTTGATTAAAGCCTTGTAGTCCCTGAGGGATGAGGTCTTGAGCTCTCAAATGATTCCTGTGAGCTAACCTGAAATCTTCTCTGCTCTGTCAACATCCTCCACAAAGCTCAGCTGAGCGTGACGCCGCTTGTGTAACACTGTGTGTCACAGTAATGTCTGCTGGCATTTCAGCATCTGCACAAGGCCTGTGAATCCCAGACTGCCTCTGTCCTGAGGCTGCTGCAGCACGTGGCATCCCTCTTGCCATCTTGTGCCTGCTTTCCAAAGCTCATCTCTTCCTGCTAGGCACAGGTCTCGGGCCAAGTTTGCATCAGGTACACCTGTAAAATGCTGGCTTTTGTGACCATCAGCTTGAATATCCTGTTACCAAAAGATGTGTTGGTTCAAGTGCAGTAGGTAAAACCCACTGCCCTTTGGCCCTCCTCCTCTGCCAGAAAGCAGCTCCTGCAGGAAGGCTGGTTGTTTTGTGAGCAGGGGGATCAGGTTGGTGGTCTCTGAAGCTGGAGGATATTTACCAGCTCTTATTTGACCACCGCTGGCAGCAAGGAGAAGGGGACGTGTTTCAGGTGCTTCAAAGAGGTGTGTATGGGCAGAGGCACTTCTGACTGACAGAGGGTGGGCTTAGATTGGATATTAAGAAGAAATGCTTCCCTGTGAGGGTGATGAGGGCCTGGCACAGGTTGCACAGAGAAGCTGTGGCTGTCCCAACCAGTGTTCAAGGCCAGGTTGGATGGGGCTTGGAACAACCTGCTCTAGTGGAAGGTGTCCCTGCCCATGGCATGGGACTGAACCAAGGTGATCTTTAAGGTCCCTTCCAACCTAAACCATTCTATGATTTCATGTCTTGATTCCCTCCTGTTCCCTTTCTTTTCAGAATACGAAGCATTATGAGCTGTTGAACTACAGTGAGCATGGGACAACCGTGGACAATGTTCTGTATTCATGTGACTTCTCGGAGAAGATGACACCCACTCCTCCCAGCAGTATTGTTGCCAAAGTGCAGAGTGTGATAAGTGAGTGTTGTACCACCACCAAAGGGTGTTGAGAGAGGGCAGGAGCAGGTGGAAACCAACTCCTTGTTGTTGATGCCCCTTGTTCTGCACAGTCGGGTGCACACCTTACAAAAAGGAGAGCCTTGCCACAACCCTCAGCTGGGGTTACACAAGACCTTCCTCTGCAGCCTGGGGAGCTCTGTGCTCTGACCTAAACCCTACTTCAGCTTCCAGTGCAGGAGTTACCAAGCTCCAGGTCCCCATGAGCAGCCAGTTTAGAGCAGGCCTGAGGCATTTCCCCATGCATGTCCTTCTTTCCCACGCTATGAGAAGATCTGGGCTGTGCTGCAGGATTCTGTCCCTGCATGGCTCACTCCTGCCCTCCACCTGATCAGCTTCCTCTTTTTGGGCTGCCAAAATAGATATGTAAATGCCTCAACCTTTCCAGGGCTGTGAGGAGATTCCCATTTCCCTTTGATCAACTGCTCACTGCAGACTGAAATCCCTCATGGCTGGAGGATTTTACCCATGAGGCACCTCAGCAGTAATGCCTGGTGATAAAAACAAGCTGCTGCTGACCTGCCCAAACCTTACCATTTTTTTTATTCTTTTCCAGAACGACATAAAAGCAGAAAACAGGAAGAGGAGGCACATGAAGAAGCTGCTGTGATGAATTCACAGGCACAAGGGCAGCACCGGAAACCCTGTAACTGCAAAGCCAGCAGCTCCAGTTTGATCGGGGGCAGTGGGGCTGGCTGGGAGGGCACGGCCCTGCTCCACCACGGCAGTTACATCAAGCTGGGCTGCCTGCAGTTCGTTTTCAGCATCACCGAATTTGCGACCAAACAGCCCAAGGGGGACACTGCCTTAGTACAAGATATGGACTTGGAGGAGAAGCTTTCTCTGAAACCCCACCAGGTGCCCGTGCTGCGGTCCAACTCAGTTCCCTAGGAATTTTTAGGAAGAGAGCTTTTTGGAGTAAGGAAAACGCCCTCAGACTCTTTACAATGCAAAAATGTACAAACCGAGGTGGGATTTTTCTGTGTCGGCCCAGAGACTGTTCACACGCCGTTTGCATGAAATGAAGAACGTTTAACTTTTTTTAATTTTTCTTTTTTGCTCAAGTTTTAGGGGCATTTGCACATATATTTGTACTATACATTTCATTTTAAAAGGAAAACTGCAGTGAGAGCAGGACGCGTCAGAGCGAGGGGTGACCGCTGTCTGACTCGAGGACTCTCTCTGACAGATAGTTCCCATGCAGTTGTAAAATAATCAGAAACTTGTTCTATTTTGTGCCAGTGACAATAGTTTTATATTAAAAGAGAAATACAGTTTTCATACAGCAAATCTATACAATATCATTGTTTTATTTAATGTAAAGAAGCGCTCTTCTTCCTACAGTTATTTTTCCCATCCCTCCCTGCTATGGTTGCACTACAAGTAGCTACTGTGTATTATTGGCAGTGAGAAACGAGTTCTTTTCCTGGTGTCCATCTTATTTTTTATTTCAAATAAGGAAAAGTGTTGGATTCTGTGTAAATACATCAGTGATGGCATTTTTCAATGTTTTAAAGCTGTGTACAGTGCTACATGTGGTATGACGTTCCTCAAATTGTCTATTGTAGCAGATCCTTTGTCGTAACCTGTCTGTCTCTTTTGTTTCTCTGCCACCTCCCCGCAGCAGAACAGCTAGTTCCACTGTACATAGTAATTGTAACGTTTTAGACTTTACAGAAACTTTCCTGTATTCTGTATATAAAAAAAAAAATACTTCACATTCTGTTTTCTTGATTGTCTGTCTTCACTCGTGTCACCACAACCTGGAGCTTCCCCAGAGTGTCTGACTGCAGAGGAGCCTGAGCTGGGAGTCAAGGCTGGGGTGGGATGGAAGGACCCTGGTGTCCTGCCTGGGATGTGGGAGGATGCTGGTGGGAAGAAGGAGAGGACTGGAAGATGATTGAATCAGGGAATTGGTTGAGGTAGGAAGGACTCTTGAAGGTCATCAAGTCCAACCCCTGCAATGAGCTGGGATATCTTCAACTCAATGCAGCCCAGCCTCGCCTCGAATGTTTCCAGGGATGGGACACATCCAGTTCTGATCTCCTCAGGGCAGGAGAGACATAGCCTGAAACTGTCCTGGAAGATGAGGGACAGGTGGACCTGATTTATGAGGGAAAGCTGAGGGAGCTGGGACTGTTTAGCCTGCAGAAGAACAGACTGAGTAGACCTTATTCTCAAATACATTGATGTGAAGGGGGTGTTTCAGCAGATGGGATGGAGCCAGGCTCTTCTCAGTGGTGCTGATTGAGAGGCAAGGGCAGGAACAGGAGCAAGGGAAAAGCTACACCTGAACATGAGGAAGAACTTCTTTACCATGCACTGGAACAGGCCCTTCATAGGCCGGATTGCCTATCCCTGGAGATAATTCAGCTATCCTGGCACAGTTCTCATGCTCTAGGGGACGCTGCTTGAGATGGGGGGCTGGACTAGATGACCTCCGATAGTCCCTTCCCTCCGCAACCAGCCTGAGATTCTGTGATCTCCCACTCCGCTGCAGGACCGGGGGAATTGATCGGGGGCAGCGCTGGCCCGCACTCACCCCGCTCTCTGTCTCTCCTCCCACCGGCGCCACGAATCCAGCTCTCCCGTGGCCTGGAGCCGCGCAGACCTTGCCCCGTTTTCCGTCCCGCCGGGCCGGGGAGGCGGGAGCGGGGCGGGAGCGGGGCGGGCTCTGCCCGGGGCTGCCCGGAACGGCGGAGGGATGGCGTGGGTGCTGCTGGGCGTGGGGCTGCTGCTGGCGCTCTACACGCTGCTCCGCTACGGGCTGCGCAGCGCCCCGCGGCCCCGCGGCCGCCCCGAGCTGCGGGGCCGCACCGCCATCGTCACCGGTGAGCGCCGTCAGCGAGCGGCAGGGAGCCGTGACCGGCCCCGCTGCGGCCTTTGGCCCCGCTCACCCCCGCGCTCCTCTCCGCAGGGGCAAGCAGCGGCATCGGCGCGGCCACGGCGCTGGAGCTCGCCCGGTGCGGGGCCCGCGTTATCCTGGCGACCCGCAGCGCCCGGCGGGGAGAGGCCGCCGCCAGCCGCATCCGCAGGGTGAGCGCCGGAGCCGGCACCCCCAGGGAACCCCCGGCATTCCCACCCACGGGACGTCCCCAAACCCTATGGCAACCCCATGGCACCCAATGGGCAGCTCCAGCACATTCTCGGGATACCCCCAATGCACCCCCGTGGGACATCCTTGAATATCGCATGAACACCCCCAGATGTCTCCACGGGCACCCTGAGGACACTGCCATGCCATCCCGTCAGCAGCCCAGGGATCCCATAAGATACCCCCAGGACATCCCTGGGCACCCCCAGGACACCATCCAAGACATGAAACAGGACATCTTGAAGCATCACATGATTAACCCCCAAAACACCCCCATGGGTACATCCAGGTATCACATGGCAAACCCCAGGAACAACCCCTCAGACACCCCCATAGGCCATCCCCAGGCACCCCGAGATACTCCAAGGTGGGGCACACTGTACCAGCAGGGTGGCTGCAGCCTCCCGTGCTGGGGCATCCCAGCACATTGTAGCCCTTGGGCCAGATCCAGTCCCCAGAACATCCCTCTGCCCCTGGCTTGCTCCAGCCCTCACCCAAGGCAGGGCACACCCCCGGCCCAGCCCCCTGAACCAGCCCCAGTCCCCGCTGTGCCCACAGGAGACGGGGAACAATGAGGTGCTGTTCATGCATCTGGACCTGGCCAGCCTGCGCTCAGTAAGAGCCTTTGCCAGCACCTTCCTGCGCCAGGAGCCCCAGCTCCACCTCCTCATCAACAACGCAGGTGAGTGCTGGGACCCCAAATCCCCTCTGCACCCAGGGGCACCACCACAAGCTGCCATTTTCTCCTCACTCCTCAGGGGTGAGCGCCGGGGGCACGACAGAGGATGGCTTCAGCCTCCCCTTCCAGGTGAACCACCTGGGCCATTTCCTGCTGACCCAGCTGCTGCTGGAGCGGCTGCGGAGCTGCGCTCCCAGCCGGGTGGTCATCGTGGCCTCTAGTGCCCACTGCGCCGGCCGCCTGCGTCCTGAGTCCCTGGGCAGGCCACCCTCGGGGCTGTTCTCCACGTTCCAGGACTACTGTGACAGCAAACTGGCCAACGTGCTGCACGCCCGCGAGCTGGCCACGCGCGAGCAGGGCACACAGGTCACCTGCTACGCCGTGCACCCAGGTAGGACCCAGCTCACCCTTGGTGTCTGTGATCTGCACACCTCTGTGTCCTGTGGTGTCCCTCTGTGAGGGGTGGGCTCTTGCTTTGCAGCCTTTTCACAGGGAATTCCTGCATGGGGAGCATCTCTCCCTTGCACGGTACGGCCCTTTGCATGTGTCTCTTTATATGGTGTGTCCCTTTACAGTGTCCCTTTTCATGGTGTGTCCTCTATCTTGGCACGTCCCTTTGCACCTTGTCCCCTCACACTGTGTTCCTTGATATAGTGTGTTCCTTTTAGTGTTCTTTTGCATAACATATCTCTTTATCCAGTGTGTCCTTTTTCACGTGTCCCCTTGCATGGCATCTCCCTTTGCACCTGCATGGGGCTCACCCACACACCTCCCGAGCCTTGCACAGCCAAAATGTGGCAATGCCTGGGGACAATCACAGCCGTGCTGCCCATGCCAAGGCCACCCTGGCCATCTCCCAGCACCCATCCATTGGGACACACAGGGGGACACTCCACGGGGACACCTGATGTGTGCCAATCTCCCACAGGGTTTGTCAACACTTCACTGTTCCGGCACGCGCCGCTGTGGCTGAAGCCGCTGCTGCTTCCGCTGGCCTGGCTCCTGTTCCTGGACGTGTCCGAGGGCGCACAGGTGGTGCTGGACTGTGCCACGCAGGACGGCCTCGAGCCCTTCAGCGGCCGCTACTTCACCGACTGCGGCCCTCAGCTGCCGTGGCCAGCGGGGCGCGATGACCGCCTGGCGCGGGCACTCTGGGAGGGCAGCGAGCGCCTGGTGGGGCTGGGGGCAGAGCGGGGACAGCAGCAGGGACATCAGGAAGGACATCAGGAGGGCCCCACTGCTCCCACAGCACAATAAAGGTGGTGACAAGGGATTCCGGGAGTTCCCAGTTGTTGGTTGGTCGGTTGGCTTTGGAGCCAGAAATGTGCGTGGGTGTGGAATGGGGGTGAGCGAGGGGAACCGGCCCTTGCACACCCACCATGCCCTGCAGGTGCAGCAGAGCTGGGAGGGTGACAGTGAATGAGTGTGCAAGGGGATGTGGGTATGCACAGACACAGACAGACACACGCACAGACACCCCCATGCACTCACTCCCCGGCCCACCGCGCATGCGCACACTCCCCATGTTACCCGCGCGCGCGGTGCCCAACATGGCGGCGCCCCCAGCCCGGCCCCGCCCCCGAGGTGTGGCACCGACCTCCCCAAGATGGCGGTGCCCGCGGGCCGCGCCCCCGCCGTGCGAGGCGCGGGGGGTTGTGGGGGGCTGGGCGGCGGCAGGGCCGTCATGGGGAACTGCCACACGGTGGGGCCCAACGAGGCGCTGGTGGTGTCAGGTACGGCCGCGATAGAGGGGCTGTGGGATGGCACGGAGGGCACCCTGAGGGAGTTGGGGGTCTTGGCTGTGAGGGGACTTTCAGGGGTTTGAGTGGTCCCTGTCGTGGGAGGACCCTGGGGGATTGGGAAGGGGCTCTAATGCGGTGTGCTCGGAGGGGGCTTTGGGGGTCCTGGCTGAGGGGGAGCTCTCAGCGATTTGAGGGGTCTCGATCACTGGCGGGCCTGAGGGAATTGGGGGGGGGTGTCTCTGTGGTGGAGCCTCATGGGAGAGGGAAATCGGAGAGTCCTGGCTGTGAGGGGACTCTCAGGGGCTTGAGGAGTCCCTGTCGGGGCGAACTGTCATGGAGAGGATGTGGGAGTTGCGGGGGGGGGTGTCTCTCAATGGGGTCTGCAAGGAGGGGGAAATGAGGGCTCCTGGCTGTCAGGGCACTCCAAGGGATTTTAGGAGGTATTCCTGTCATAGGAGGGCCCTGAGTGATTTGGGAATAGACAGGGAGATGGGAGATGCTGTACTGGAGCTGAGGCTCCGGGGTGGGGTCCCAGCAGTGCAGAGTGGTGGGCGAGGTCCGGCGACAGCAGCACCTCCGATGCTGCTGTTTCCAGGTGATGTCAGGCAGTGGCACCAGCAAAGCTCTGTGCTCCCACCAACAGGCTTTGGCTAGGATTTCCAGGAAGCCATCCTTTTCCCTGGATTTGCCGGGAAAGGGGAGCTGGGTGTGAGCATCCCCCCGGGGCAGAGCGCTGCAGGCTTGTCCCTGCAGTGCCCGTCTTCATCCATCACATCCTGCTGCAGCTTCCTCACCAGCACATCACCTGGACTCTCACTGGTGCTGGCACTGGATGCAGGTGATGCCTGCTGGACGTGTGCAATGTCACCAGCACCTGACTGAGGTGACTGAGGTTGGGGTTAAACAAATCAGCAGTGAAATCCCCCATGTCTAATTCAACCTGTAGCTGCTCCAGTGCTGCTGAAGCTCCAGGCTGCATTTTGGCATGGACCAGGCTTTGTGTGGACAGGGTTATTATTAATTCATCATTGTTAGGTGAATTTATTATTGTTAGGTGATGCAAGGGCTGGGAGCTTCATTCTGTGACAGACTGAGGCCAAGTGCAAGGTAATGAGCAGCGGTAGAAAATGCATGTGAACATCAAGGATGTGCCTCAAGTCACAGCTCTGCCACACTTGCAACTATGTTATTGTGGTTTTGGAGCTGTGGCTGATCTGTTATGAGTTCATCTCTCTTGGATGACAGACCTGTTACAGGAATTCCTGAAGAGATGCCAGAAGCAGGCTGCAGCTCTGGAAATAAATATGCCCACTCTGGTGATGGCTTCTAAGGAGTTACAAACTCCACCCAGCAGCTGCCCAGAGCAGCAGCATTCCTTCCAGTTTTCCTGGTCTGCAGTTCCCAGTGGGATCCAGGGCTGATGCTGTGCTTCCCTCCAAAGGAAGAACCCCTGTCAAAACTGGCACTGCTCGTTGAAATGCCACATTCATGGGAAGATTGGGAAGCCGTGCTCCAGGTGTGCTGGGATGCCCTTTAGTCTCAAAGCTTGGGTTTGGTTCTGTCTAGCTCTGTGTACAAAGCACAGCTTCCAGGATGAGCCAGCAGGAATTTGTGGCATCTGTGTGCAGTTCCAGGCATAGTGCTTTTCCAATCCAGGACGGCAAGCCCAGGACACTCCTCAAAGTGCAGTTTTGGGAAGGGAGCAGAGATCACCCTGGGCTCTGCCAGTTGGGACGGGGTTTGAAGCTGCCACCAGACTGGTTTTCCTCAGCTGCTGCCCAACATAGTCTGCAGATATTTGCTGAATCCTGAGGGCACCAACTGGGAGCTCTGCAGGGCCCTGCAGCTCCTCTGCCCGTGTGCACAGCGAGTGCCAATGCATTCGTCAGAGGGTGTAGCTACAAGCCATTGAAATTCCAGGAACTTGAGCCATGTTCCTCTGGGGAAAAGCAGGGAGGACCTTGTGGGCCAGGATTAATTTGTGTGATACTAAGTTGGATTTAGGGAGAGAGGGGAAGGAAAGGAGAAATTAATAATAATTACCAATAAGCCAAAATAATATTAAATAAATTTTAATTAAATTAATTTAAATAAACCAAATATTACTAGAGGCAAGCTTTTGGCTTGCAGTCTTGAATTGTCATGTGGTAGTTATTTGAAAGACTTCACTTTGTGGGAGGGTTTTCTTTATTTTCTTTACTCAGTGTGTGCCCCTTGGCCTTCAGTCCTGGGCCTCCCCTGGCATGTGGGTTTTTCTGAGGAGGGTTGTTCTTTTTTTCACTTTCTTGTGAGACACTCGAGTACCTCCAGTGCTCAAGAAGCATCCAGCTGTGCCTTGGGAACGTGGAGCTTTGTAGCCTTATTTGGGAAGCTGTGTCTCAGGCATGGCTCAGTACTCCACTGGCACTGCTGTCCTTTCCCTGCTGAGCTACATCGACTTCCTTCTAAGAAACTGCACTGCTTATTGATACATTGGTGAATTGTGGGGCCCAGGATTTGTAAGAATACCCCACAGAGTCTTGAATCTCCCCAGATTGTGGGTCTGACTTTTCTGTGAGACTCCCTTGGTGCAAGGTCTGAGGAGACCTTGGCAGGAGCCTGGCACATCACTGAGCCCACGTTGAGCACAACTGGAGCTGGTTGAGTTTTCAGGGAGGTACACCAGGTACCTGTTCATCCTGATATCTGAATGTTCCCACCAGCCAAATAGGCTGTGAAATGCTGGGTTTGGGTTACAATCTGGTTAAGTGCATCTTTTGTGGCTAAGGGTCGATCTGCTGGTTTTGAAATACAGCACTATGATATTTCCACAGTGTCATAATAGGGAAATCTGTATTTATATTGGCCATGTTCATCTAACAGTTCCCAAACAGTGTTGCTCAAATTTCTACATTTGGGGCATTTTCCTTCTGGCTGGCAAGGGCAGCAGCAGAGGAGCTCTGAGGGAACAGCTGGACATACCTGACAGGGGGAAGTGCTCATGGCTCTCCCTGTTCCTGTGTCAAAACAAACTCCTGCTTCAGCAAAAGTTTAGGGAGTGAAAGGAGGAAAAAAACTCAGGGGATTGCAACCCATCCAACCCAGCTTTGTTTCCTAGGAGACTACTGAAACAAATATGTTGCTTGTAACACCTAGAAGAAGACAAGTAGAGGTATTTACCATATTGAGCTAATCTGATTGCTCCCTAGGTGAGCAGAAATCAGCTTGAGAAATACAGTCCAGCCCAGTTTCTCAAATTTTACTTTGGTGCAACACCCTTTGGGGCTCCTTGATGTCTGTCAAAGTAAAAGAAGAGGTAGCAATTAATTCTAGTTTTGTGTAGGAATTTGTTGCTGCATGCCAGCAGTCAGTATGTAACCCTTCCAGGGCTGCTCTAAGCTCTTCTATACTGTTACTGCATCCCTCTTACCCCTTCAAGAACTGCTCATGTGCTATTTTCTAAGTTGAAAGCCTGAAATAAGGATTTCTTGAGGCTCTTGAAGCCCTTCCTGCAAGAGACCTACAGTTCAGAGTGCAAGGAGGAACTGGTTTCTCAGATATTATGAAATTGATATGAAACTGCCTGGAAGACCACTGCCAGGGAACTTGACAGTAACTCACTGTTCAGCTGAAAGAATTTATCAAGTAAGTTCCTTGTTTTGGCTTGGATAATGGAATCGAGAATGTGCTTATTGAATTTGCAGACTGAGCTGGAAATGGGTTCGAGAGCTTTGAAGAGCTGGACCAGGATCAAAACAAACTCTGGAGATTGACCCAGTGGGCTGAACAAAATCTAGTGCAGTTCAGGGAGGAGAAATGTAGAAGTTACTTTTAGGTGAGAAGAGTCTATTGCATGAAAATAGAAGAAGGTGGTCCAGGCCATGTCCTGTAGAAAGACGTGGTAGGCAGCAAGAGCCACCTGAACCCTCACACTGATGGTGTAATTCCAGTTCTTCAGCCTCAAAAGAAATAAGAGTTTATGGGAAGGAGCACGCAGCTTCAGCTGGGTCTCATGAGGTTTTGCCCTGTGTTCATACAGTTCATTCAGTTCATTCAGTTTCCAGGGTTGTGGTTGGGGTGTCCCACCTCTTGCACCAGGCAAGCCATGCAGGAAACTTGCAGTGGCATTGATGGTCATCTGCCTGGTTTAACTGAGTGCTCCTGCAGATTTAGGTTTGTCATTTTGGCAAGCCAAAACTTTTTCCCCAGGGTTGGTTTCTCACTGCTTGTGATGCTCAGGGGTTGCTGCATGCAGCATTGCAGCTGGTCTCAAGTCATGAGTGCTCAAAAGGGCCCTTAAGCACCTCATCTGGGATCTTTCCTTCTCACGAGGTGCTTCTTCACCTTTTTGAACGTGGTGGGGCTCAAGGTTTCCCTTGTCATGTACTTGTTAAATCTCCAGGACTTGCAAACTTAGGAAAGCCTATTAGGAAGAGGTGGACAATAACCTCAGATCTTTCCTTTTGGTTTCCAGAAGGAATTTTGGGGTAGTATCTAAGTGATGTTGTTGCATAGCTTCTCTTATTAATAAAGTTTGTCTTCTCTGAGTTGCTGTTTATGAGATGAGTTATTAAATGTGTTTTTAAACTCACTCTATGGCATTGTTACTCATTAAGTCATGTTCATATAGAATACATCCAGAACAAGATAGCCAGTGTAATCTGCTTTCATCTGCTGCAGTGACTATCAGAGGCTTTTACGGATTCAACTCAAAACCCTGCATCTTTTTAAATTAATTTTTGTTAACCTTGTACCATTTCTGCATGTGAACAAAGCCTAATTTATGTGCACAGCGAGGCCTAAGAACCAGACACTGACTTTAGTCTGGGCCCTGCTTTAGAACGTGATTTTCTTTATGGATGCTTTTGCCTTCCTCTATCTCCGCATTATCTTTTGTCAGTAACTGTTTTCAGTTATCAGCTTTTTCCTGGTCCACCTGCACTCAGCAGCCTGTTTACCATGACCTGATTTCAGAATGCTCACCACTTCCTGATGGAAAGGTAACTCAGTGCCCGAGTTACCTGGGAGAGCAAACAACACAGAGCTTCTTCAGATCATCCCAGCTTTGATGCTTTGAGCTCTGTGTCTCCAGAACTGTTGAGGCCCACGTTCTTCCTTGCTCACTTCCTGCATCTGCTAAGAGCTCCTTTTATCTACCAACTCCCAAGCGATTAATCTTATTTCATAATAAAAAACCCCAAACAAACAGACAACATACTTTCTCCTGGCTCTGGGAATTCTTGCTCGAACATGGAACCCCTTCATTGGGAAGAGGCCAAGCTGGCTGGCAGCTTCCTGGCTATGAATCCTCCATTTGTGGCCCTGCACACTGCCCCGGAAGAGGCACAGTGGATGTTTGTGGAAACGACTGTGAAACCCAGTCTGCTGGAACAGTGGGCGTATTATAGCTGGAAAAGGCAATTTCTCTGCCAAATCTCATTGTGCAGGAGGGTTTATTCTTTAGCCTTGCAAAGATTTCGCTTTGTTAGTTCCTTTTTCACTTGCTGCCTGAGAATTGAGAAAGAGGCGGCAGAACTGCCATGGAAAATGAGCCCTCGGCTCCTCAGCCTTTACCAGGACAGAGCTCTGCTGCACTCAGATGTCCAGCATGCATGAAAGCAACTGGCTGGCATCCCACTCCTCCTTAATGTGTTAGTTTTCTCTGGTTTTTTTAGGCTTTGAACCGTTTTTGACATATAATCTAGCTCAGTAGAATGTGCTCTGCAGCTGTATTGTGTAGCACCAGGAAGCAAATGGGGAGCTCGTTTTGTGTGTGATTCTAAATACGGTATTTCCTTGCATTTCCTATAGAAGAAGAGGAACATCTGTGTGGAGAGACACTTTCCTGTAACAATGGTGGGTTTAGGGTGCAGAGCTTTCTCATGATATTATTTTTAAAAAAAAATTAACAGAGGTTCAGTAAAGACCACATAGACCCTGGGAAATAAAATACCTTTCCATGTGGTGCTGCTTTTCCTGAGTGCCAGGAACACCTCCCTTCCTGTTCTTGGAAAACAAGGGTCTGGCTGAAAGGCTGAGCTAACTGTGCTGACGCCCTCCAAGAAATGTTAAAGGCATTGTGGTTACTGCAGGATGTTGTATCATCAGCTTCTGTAACGCTTGCCTGGCTGAAATAGTCTTTCAGCTATGGGAAAAAGCTATCCAAAGGCTGGCTCAGAGGTGACAGGAGAATATTCCTCCAGGCTATGCAGCACAGATCTGATAAAGTGTGTAAAGCCTTTTCCTGTTTGTGTTTAACTCTTACAAGGGTGAAGAATTGCAGATGGGGCAGTTCTGCTGGTTTGTCAACCACTGCATGGAAGCCATCAAAGCAGGCAGTGTGTGGCCAGTGTCTGGAAGCAGACAGTGTTTGGAAGTAGGCAGAAGATTGCTAAATGCTGAGGGATTGGAGGAAGAGGAGGAGCAAGGAGGAGGAGAACAAAGAGGACAGAGTCCCCTCCTGTGGTTGGAGGGCCCTGCAGGCACACTGGCCTGGGTGTGTGTTGCTTCTGCTTCTTCATTTTGACTTACAGTAGCAAACAATACTGGTCATTTCTCTTGAAAGTGGTGTTGGCTTCACCCTTCTCCCTTTCCCCTCCCACAACCTAAAGCTCCCAGAGCCACTCTGTTTTCTGCATTCCTGCTCTTCCTCTGCGCCGGCTCTGTCTTGCCTGCATAGATCTATCCCGCAGGGCTGCAACTGTCTGTTGCTCTGTTTGTACAGCACTCTCCTCGCTGAGGCCCTCGGGCACTGCTGTAGTAAGAGTGATTATGCAGAGCAGCTGAGAGAGGGAATTCTGGCCTCGATCTGCCTGAGAGTCAGCAGCTCCCAGGTCTGAGCCAGAGAGCTGCTGAGTTTCTCCCTTCCCAGCCATGAATCCTGAGGCTGATAACTGGCAGGGTGCTCTCTTGAAAGGCAGCAGGTGTCTTGTTCCTTAAATCAAAGATACCAAAATCCAGACAGCATCTTCTAGCTTCACTGGGATCAAATCTTAAATGTGTTAGTAGAGTTCTTGAGGGTTCCTGAATCTTGGGCACATCCAACTCTGAAATGGACCAGCAAAGCATCAGACACAGTGCTACTTGCACAAATCAGAACTAGGAAGTATTTTTTGGGAGCTATGGGGTTCTTCCCTCTTCCAATACTGACTTGAGAACTCCTGTGGGAAGTTAAGGGTGGTGTGAAGGAAGGGAGGTGGCTTTCCATAACAGTTAACATCACAGTTGAAGATACTTAGATTGATTCTGGTTGCCAAAAGGGCATAACAAAACTAAAATAAAGCCCTGGTTTGAGATACAGTCCCTTTCCATGTGTTACTGTTGGTCATAGTGAATTATACAAATACTACTTTCCAACTTTATAAGGCAATTCCAAAAAAGGTTGCCTTGGGAGAACTGCCATGTGAATCACTGTGAATGGAGAGGAGGAAGAGTGTGAACTCCTCTGCTTGTAAGTTATTCCCAAGAGCATGTGCATGTGTGTAATCCTGATGTCTCTGCTCTCTGCTGTGCTGCAGGTGGCTGCTGTGGCTCTGATGAGAAGCAATATGTGTATGGAGGCTGGGCCTGGGCTTGGTGGTGCATTACTGACACCCAGAGGTAAGGAGACCCCTGATATTCGTGGGCTTTTGGAGTAGGAATGTGGCAAAATCATCCCAGTGGGGCTGTCAGCAGTATCTTTAGGAACACTGGATCAGGCACTGTGTATGAAACCAGGGATGAGCATCAGGAGCTCTTTGCTGGCTGTTGGCATGGGGACAGCTGGGTGCCACAGTGCAAAAGACACACACAAAAAAAGAAATCACATGCTTTCAGCTGGAGTGCTTTTCAAACAGCCTTTATGTCCACAAGAGGAGCCAAGCTCTGCCCAGTGTGGCCCAACCCCTCACCCAGTAACAAACCAGTTTGTGGCCTGCAGTGCACCAGTGCCCCCCTCTGCTCCTCAAGTCTCTCTGTAAAGATCTGCTGACTGCTGTCACCTTGGGAGCAGACTGTTCTGATTTAAAACCACGGGATTTCCTTTCTCTCCCTTTCCTCAGTCGTGGATTTTGCTTGCTGCTGCTTGTCGGGTCTCTGAGCTGACATGCTGTGGTAGTGCTGCTGTCCTGCTAATACAGCTCTTTGTCCCTAGGATCTGTAGGAATGTTCCCTCCCACTACATCCCTCATCCTCACTGATCCAGGTTTCTTCTGTGTAAAAAAATAACAGGGAAAAGGATAAAGATGTGACTTTTGAGTTTTACACTGAGTGATGGCCAGAGGTTGTAGTTAACCCTTACAGCCTCTTCCAACCTCTTTTCCCCATACTTGTGTCGCCACCAGCAAAGTGAGCATGTGGCTGCCCTCACTCTGCACGTGATGGGAGGTGGGAGAGGAAGGAAAAGCCCAGCTTGCAGGCTCAGTGTTTAAGGGCTGCATTCAATCCAGACAAGCTTCATTCCCAAATTTTTGTGAGACATCTTGTTGGGAGAACTGTTAATTGAACAAATGGTTCATGCTTCTCCTCTTCTTCTATGAGAAGTGCAAAGAACAGTGCAGGACCTTGACCTACCCAGTGCAGAAGATCAGATACATTTGGGAGGCTGATTTATTAAGTTACAGATAGGCTGAATCCAGGGCCAAGAACTGGATTGCCAGGAATGAGCTGTTATATGATAGAGATCTGGGAATTATTTAGCAAATGGGGCTCTTGACAGGAATTCCAGCATCCAAACTAATCTTCTACTTTAAAATCCATACCAGTTCATGCCATGGGATGTGGGGCTTAATTCTCCTTTCTCAAATGCCATAAACTGTGCCCCAGATGGAGCCCTCTGCATTAACATGAGGAGTGAGACAGATTTCCTTCTCTGAAATTAGGACATTTTTTCTGGAACTGCCAGAGCAGTTCCAGAAGACAGCAAGAGAGACAGGAGCAATTGTGTTGCTGTCAGCGGCATCCCGCCAGGTAGCATTAACCTGGGAACAAAAGGAACAGTTAGAACTGGCAGAGTGCTGGGCACTTACCCTGCTGAAACCTTGAACACTGGGGAAAAACAATGGGAAAAAATGCTATCCCTGCTTAGGGGTCAGAAATAAAAGCATGGAGAGAGACAGCGTGGTCTAACATGCCTCTGGGAAAGCCAAATGGTGTTAATTCAGCTTCCCTGAAGGACAGCACTTGGAAGCAGCTTCCCTCCTCAGTGCCTTAGCCAGGGGTGGGTAGCCAGGTCCCTGGTGTTTTCATTTATCTTTCCTCTCTTAAATACTGACATAGAAGCATCTAAATCACTACCAAAAGGAGTTTTTCTGTGTGCAAAGACTACTTCAACAGAGAACTCCAGCTGATACCAGGATGACACAGTTTCATGTGCAGGGTGGGGATGAGCCCCCAGCTTGTTTATCCTCATTAAAAGGAACTTCTGCATGCTGTAAACTCCCTCCCATGACAAGGGAAGCTGATTATGGAGCCCTGGGAGTGGGCAGTGGATGAAAGGCAAACTGACCAGGGAAAAGCTGAAACCTGAAAGTCTCATCTTGTCCTTTGCAACAAGTGTTTTACTCTCTGATAACTGCTCTGTGTATTTGCTGTCCTACCCTTACTCCTCCCTTCTCAGAGTGTCTTTGGAGGTTTTGACCATCCTCTGTCGCTGTGAGAATGTTGAGACGTCGGAGGGGGTCCCACTGTACGTAACAGGGGTTGCACAGGTAATAATCCACCAGCTTCCTAACAAACTGTCTAACTGTTTATCCCTCTGTTTTGAGCAGCAGCAGCAGCAGGATAACATAAAAACTAATGGTTTTCTAATGGCAACTGAAATCTCCATACTCTCTTCTCCTTCCCCTTCTCCAGCACTTGCCCTGTGGCACTCCACAGTTAATAGGTAATGAAGACAGGTACATTCCTGGCAAATTCCAAATTCAGCATTGTGGTACCTAACATTTGCTCCTGCTGTAACCCTTTCCTTGCCAGCACTGCCTCCACTGTGGGCTTGGTGGAGAGCAGAAGGGTGTCTGCCTTTGTGTGGAGGCACGAGCAGGCTAGGTTGGATTCTGTACAAGGTTTGGGACAGGTGGGAAGGCAGGTTTTGTGCCATTTCAAAATTGCAATTATGCCTTGCTCTGCAGTGTTGGTTATGGCTTCCCACTCAGCCCTTCTTCCTCCACATG
The DNA here is from genome assembly GCF_001522545.3 of Parus major. Taxonomy (NCBI): domain Eukaryota; kingdom Metazoa; phylum Chordata; class Aves; order Passeriformes; family Paridae; genus Parus; species Parus major. The sequence goes on along the minus strand of NC_031787.1, from coordinate 5,566,912 downwards.
AAGACACTGCCCATTTTGGATGTTGTCACCTTTGAAAATACAGCAGAGACCTCAGATGAGTTGCAGTGCACAGGACTGGCATTATGAACCAGTAATGACTAAATATCCCTGTGAACAGAACTAAGAATCAGAACAGTTTGGAAATTAAATTCCAAGTCTAGATTAGGCCGTCAGAAGGCTGAAATCCTGCAGGATCTGATTAAAACTGTGAACACATGGCATAAGATGCCTGTGCATGTCCTGGACAGTGGGATGTGTTTTATCAGCTCCCAGTTTGCGTGCCAGTTTAATTAGGACAGTGGCCAAGGCAGGCATGAACTAGCAGGGATAGGTTTCAGCACTTCCAGTCAATCCTGGAGCAACTCAGCATGCATAAAGCAGCCCAGGACAGCCCCTTCATGGTTCAGATGTTTGACCTGATGTTCACTGACACAAACTCTCTGCCCCGTGGCTCCCTGTCCTGACTCTCAGCGTCTTTCTGGCTCGTTATGGCTGACACAGGAGCCAGGCTTGGCTTCCTGGAACAGAACCTACCACAGCCAGAGATGTCCTTTGTTTTACCAAATTGTGACCTGCAGATTGCTGGGACTGACCAAAGTACCTCGAGCCCACCTGGGGTGACTGGGAAAGCTCTGGAGCTGCAGGATCTGTTCCTGGGTGCCTGATATTCCACAGGCATGGCCATAAAGAACTGGAGACTCATTTCCATCATAGGGTCACGGGACAAATAAAATATAAAAATAGAGGGAGAGGTCCCAAAATGATTCACACAGATGCAGCTCGAAGTGTGATGAAAGAAGAAGGAAGTTTATTTGTTCTTTCAGTATTTATAGGTTCTCAGCAATGACCAGGGATTGGATAGTCAGGTTACCACCTTCCCAACCACACTGGCCATGAGAGATGTCCATCAAAAGGCCTATCTTTAATGGAATGTATAAACACCTACGTTTATAGTTACTTTCTTGGGAAGGTGGCTAGAAATTGTGAAAACAATATCAAAAGGCCTGATTCTCAGGGTGACAGAGAGGTGAACCAGGTCAGGGGATAGGTCTGTGGTAGGGCTAACCCAGTGTCAGGTTCTGCCAAGCACCAGCTCTCGTGTGAGGTGGGTGGGAGCATCCCAGTTCTGTGCTGTGCTTTTAAACCAGTGACACCCCATGCTGCCATGGCATTGGGCAGCGTGGCACAATGAGCCTCTGACAGAGGGCCCTTGGGGCTCCCAGTGCTGCAGCTTCTGGTTCCTCACTAACCCAGCAGGAGGGAAAGGACCACAGGATAATTTCCAGTCTGGATTCCAGCCATTGCTGATAAATTACCTTTGAGCATTATCTGAAAATCTATTTCTTGACCACAATGTCCTGTCTGTCTGCAGTCACAGATGTGGTCCCTTGGCTGCATTCTGTGCCTGCCTTACATTACCTGTGATGAGTGCAGCAGGTAAGCCCAAGGCAGGAGATGCAAAGGGAATAGCTGAGTGTGTGTAACCTGGAAACGTGCAAATATTTTACATTTTTTGGCAGGATTTCCCTAGAGATAATGACGTTACAGCCCAGGTGTGAGGACGTAGAGACGGCGGAGGGGGTAGCTATAACTGTCACAGGTGTGGCACAGGTACAGTAACCAAAACATCATTTCAGGAATGCATGTCTCTAACTTACATCTGGTTTTCCCCTCTTAAGAGGTTGCTGTTGTCCAGGGAGAGAAGCCAGCTGCTCTGGAATAAATCTTTGTACCAAACCACATTGTCCTTGTTGGTACAATCACTCTCCAGCATGTTCCATGTGGTGAAGGGGGTTGTGACTTCTCCTTCTCTCCCCAAAATGTTTTTTTTCTGGTGTCTCATTTGTCCGTGTGGCAAATGAGGGGTGTGGGGGTGACTTGATGTGTTTGTGGAATGTTGATGTGCTGTGGTGCCCTTGGAGCTGTGTGAGACCCCACAGGACTGACCCATAACCTCCTGAGATGGTATCAAGCATTATATTCCTTTGGATTGTTATTGTTAGCACATGGGCCTTGTAATTCTTCATGGTGAGTTAAAGCTTAAAAAAAAGAACTTAGTCCCTCCAGGCACTAAAATTGGCATGTAAAATTTTTGGCTGGAATTGAATTTTGATTCTCTACAGCTTTCTTCAAATGTAAGACCCACTTTTGCTGCTTGTGGCAGCACACCAAAACCCTGCACTTCTTGGAGTCTGAGGTCTGCTGTACTGGTACAGTCTGTCCTTGGGGCCAGGTCCTGCCCTGGGGCGGATGCTGGGAGAAAAATGTTAGTTTTGAGGGAATTTGGAGTCCTTGAATAGGCAGCTGGATGCTGTGATTGAAAATTGCTTCTGACAGCTCGCTCTAAAATTTGGTGTACAAACCAAGAGTGGCTCTCAGTGCACGCAGGGCTGTTGTCACTGTGTGTCTGAGGTATGTCCAGGTGTGTTATCACAGGACAAGTGGCTGCCACATTCCCTATGGGGAGCTCTGGAGCCAAGGGGAGCTGCTGACTGATGAAGTGATGTGACCAAAATCCCTCATGGACCCAGCACCCTTGGTTTCTATTTTTCAGTACTTTATATTCATCTTTCATGTAGTTTCCAGTTCTTTATATCCATTTAGCTGCTAAGGTGTCCCATGATCCCAGTGGTTTTTGCATGGTTGGCAAAAATGTGTGCATCCATGTTTCCCTTCACAGTCTTTTCCTAAATCTGTAGGCTTTTCCTTCTGTATTTAATATTTCTCTGAAGCCAGCATTCCCTTTCGTCCTAGTTTTGGGAAATCCTGCAAAATGGTCTGGTCACAGAGGGCTGGACCACCAGGTGCCTTGATTTAAAAATTCAGAGCCCAGTTCATCTCATTCATGTTATTCTCTTTTCTCACTGTTCAGTTTTTCCACTGACAGCTAATTTTAAAGCTGGAATCCAAGGAATTGCCACGCAGAAAGCTGCCTCAAGGCTGTTGGGGATGTGCATGGCAGAGGTTACCTTAATTCTGCAGAAGTACTTTTTGAGGCAAATTTTTTGAGTTATGGGCTTGAGCAAAAAAAATGGGAAAAAACCTCAAAAAATTATTCCTAAAGAAACAGCTTTTTTGCTGCAATGATAGAAGTGCTTCATGTGCATAAAGATGCTGTTCTTTTCTTGAGGAGGGATGTAATGAGTGCTCACCAGTAGCCTCCTTCCCATGTTGGCTGGGTGCTGGGATGTGCTGGGATGTTGCTGCCTTAGGCCAAGCTGGGCTCTGTATCCTTCTGTAGCATTTTCCTGAGCCTCCAGCTAATTGGATTCTCTGTGCTCACCCCTCATTGTGAGTGCAGCTGGCTGGAGCAGGGTGCAGCAGCATCGATCCTGCTCACAGGATTGCTGGATGGAGGCTCTCTGATTCCCTGCCAGCCAAGGGTCTCCCTCTGATGGGAGTGACATTTGAGTGTCACAGTGCCCTGCCTGAAACCCTGCAAAACACGCTGAGCACAAATTGCTCATCTCTGGTTTCTTCTGTGCAGCCTTTGCTTTGGAGGTTGGGATCTGTATTCCATGCAGAGCCAGACTCCCGTGGGCTGGCCAGGGCTCACCAGTGGAGGATGGCTGGCTTTATCCAGAGGCTGAATCATTCCTTGCTCCTGAGTACTGCAGGGGTTCTCCTAATGAACATCCTGCCCTGTGCTCTGTCTTCCCCGCAGCTCCTGAGGGTGGGGATTGTTTGGAGAGGTGGAATTGCTGGCAGATGCTCACCATAAATGTCGCTGCTGAGTCTAATTGATTTTGATACTTGCAAAAATCTCCTATGTGCTGTGAGAGGAGCCTCATGCAGGGCTCATGCTCTGAGTGCAGCTCCAGAGTAGCTCTCCCAACTCCCCCTTGTGTGGGAAGAGCACACTGCTGGCCTGGGGTGTAGGGACAAGAAACCACTGTGGAATTGGCCCCAAAAGGATCCCAAGGGGCTTTGGGGACAATGTGGAAGAGGATTGCCACCCTTGCCTGAGGTTTTTTGACATTTTGACTAGGAGACCCAGTCTGGGAAGCAGCAGTTGGGAACAGGCTCAGCCTGGGTTGGTGTTTCTTCACATTACAAGGGGCAGGGTTGTGGCAGGTAAGTTTTGGGCAGCTCACTCTGTCTAGCATGGTCCATCTCCTGTCCCCTTAGAACATGACAGTCAGTCCCAGTCCTGCTCTCTGGCAGTGCCTGGGCCAGGTGCTGCTGTTCAGCTCCAGAGGGATCATTTGCCTGCGTGGGCTGTCAGACAAGACTCTCAAGAAAGAGAAGTGAAAACTTCTCTTTGCAGAACTTTGCAGCTGAAGGTGCTAGAAGGTATCAGGATGAGGTCTGTAGGCTGTGAATCTTTCAATAGTGTGCACCCTCAGAGGGCCCCTGTACAGCATCTGTACTTTGGAGATCTCTGAAGCAGGTCCATCCAAGGCCCTTGGGGCAGGACTCAGGGTGCCACCAGCTCCTTGTGGGACAGGAGGCCCTGCCCAGCCCAGCTGTGTCCATGAGAGGGTGCTGTAGGATCCAGGAAGCTGTGTGGACCTATGGACCTGCTCCTTCTCTGGTGCTGCCAGGCACAGAGTGTCCCTGTGCCCAGCCTTTGCCTGAGCCCTCAGACTGGACAGGGCCACCAGGAGCTGTCATCTCGGTGGTTTGCAGCTCCTCATAGCTGTGTGCTGTAGAGCACAGATCTCCACTGCCTAACACACACCACAGGGATTTGTAATTCACTTTCCCTTTCAAAAACAGCCCTGTGACCAGCAGGACCATCCTAAGACCCTGGCTTGGCTGGAATGGGGACACTTTTACACCTGGATCTGGTGTAAGGGAGCTGATAACATTACTGGGGTGGCTGTGTCCCAGCTCTGGGCATCATCACCAGACTGAGTGTGTGGAGCAGAACAGCCAGGCCCTGACCATGACATCCTGGGGTCATTGCAAAGGATGTCTGGGAGCTCCCAGCTACAGGCATGACAAACCAGTGGCCTTTATTGTCTCATCTCTCTTTCCAGGGGACACTGAATGGAACCCCTGTTCCCAAGCTGCTCCTTGGGCATGTCACTCTTTCTCACTCTCTGCCTTTTCAGGGTCAGAAAAATTAATTCTAGTGACAGAGGAGAAAGTGGAAGGTAACAAAACAGGTTTTGGCCAGGGGTGGTAATACCCAGCTTTCTTCTGACTCTGGTGTTGGTGCAGTGGCTGAACTGCTATTTCAAAGGGTTTTGTAGGGTTTCTGTTGGGACTGGGTTGGGACTGGTAGGGCCAGGCTCTGCCCCTACTGCTGAACACCTCCATGCTGAGCTAGTGTCAGGGTCGGGACAGGGGCTCTCTGGCTGGTCCAGTGGCCTGGCTCAGCATGGTGACAGCTCAGCATGGTCCCTTGGAGCATAAGTAGCAGGGCAGCCTGGTGGTGGTACTGCTGCTTCTGCTGCTGCTGCTGCTTTTGGGTACCTGCACCTCCTGGACAGACACCTTCAGTCTGTTTGGTTCTGTCTCCTGTCTCTAGGTGAAGATAATGACTGAGAAGGAGCTCCTGGCTGTGGCCTGTGAGCAGTTCTTGGGGAAGAACGTGCAGGATGTGAAGAACGTGGTCCTGCAGACGCTGGAGGGACACCTGCGCTCCATCCTGGGTATGAGGGGCTCATCCCCTGGAGACATCTTGAGTGGCTTTGTCCCTTCTCAGCTGGCTGGTCCCAGCAGTATCGCTGCCACCACGCAGCCACATGGGACCTTCCTCTGCCACCTGCAGAGGTGGCATCTCCCCTCCAGCAGCTCTCTCTGTGTGGCTGGGCCTTGTGATAAATGAGATTTTGGTGCCTGCAGTGAGAGATGTCTGAGTCCCCAAGGGCCACAAGTAGCACATGTGGGTGGTGGCTGAGATGTTGCCACTGCTGTGGCAGAGGATTGCACCCTTGTGCCCAGGCTTGAAGAGATTAGGGACAACAAGGATGTTGCTGAGCTTAGACCCACATTTTATATGTTACCTGTTACAAATAAAGTCTTCACCTTCCTCCCCTCTGCAGGTACCCTGACAGTGGAGCAGATCTACCAGGACAGGGACCAGTTTGCCAAGCTGGTGCGGGAGGTGGCAGCTCCTGATGTGGGTCGCATGGGGATCGAGATCCTGAGTTTCACCATCAAGGTATGCCCAAATGTTGGGCACTGCACTCCAGGCAGAGCCATAGGAGCAGCAGGAGAGAGTCTGGCCCTGACCCCTGCTGCAGTTGGAAGACTCAGGCTGACAGCCTGTCCCAGCCCTTCAGGAGTTTCCATGACAGCCGCCACAGCATGTCCTGTATCCAGGCAGCTGGGCCAAGAGCTGCCGGGTAGCTGCCTCTGTAAACAGGCTTGTGGAGAGAGCTGGCTGATAACCCAGTCTCCTGGGAGTGAGGAAAGATGTCGGGATGGCTTTCTTCTCCCTGCCCTCCCTGTTTGTTTGGAGGAGCAGCTGACATGATGCGTTCTGACCCTGGCCTGACTGCACTGAGCTTCAATGGGAAAGGGATCAAGATGGAGCTCATTTGAAGTGGCTATGACCTATCTCCTCTCCCCAGGATGTCTATGATAAAGTGGATTACCTGAGCTCTCTGGGGAAGACTCAGATTGCAGCTGTCCAAAGGGATGCAGACATTGGAGTGGCAGAAGCCGAGCGGGATGCTGGTATTCGGGTGAGTCTGGAGACATGCTGGGCTTCCCTGGAGCAGCCTCTTCTGCTCCAGCTACACACCCTGAAGCTCTGCTCTCTGTTCCCTCTCCGCAGGAGGCAGAGTGCAAGAAAGAAATGCTGGATGTCAAGTTCATGGCAGATACCAAAATAGCAGATTCCAAACGAGCTTTTGAGTTGCAGAAAGCTGCCTTCACTGAGGAGGTCAACATTAAGGTGAGAGTATCTCACAGCCCACTGCTGTTCCCTGGAGGCTCTGTGATGGTGTTGGTAGCTCTGGGACTTGTCATCTTCCTCCTCCTGCATCTATTAGGAGAGCTGGAGATGGAGAACCCAGGTTCTCAGGTCTGTATGTCACTGTGAGCTTCTCACAGCAGATTCCTCTCCTGTTGCAGCAGTTTGGTGGGACTTGGAGAAGAGGAAAGGATGGGGAGGGTTGAACCTGGAGCTGGTTGGGCTTAAGTGCTGTGGGAAGAGCAGCACTGAGGATTGGGATGTCACCACTGGGAAAAGGTTCAATAGCAGGAGTCATGTCTGGTTTTGAGGCCCAGACCCCTTTTTCTCCTCTCCCCCATGTGCAGACTGCAGAGGCCCAGCTGGCCTACGAGCTCCAGAGTGCCCGGGAGCAGCAGAAGATCCGTCAGGAGGAGATCGAAATCGAGGTGGTGGAGCGCAAGAAGCAGATTGAGGTGGAGGAGAAGGAGGTGGTGCGGATGGAGAAGGAGCTGGTGGCCACCGTGAAGCAGCCGGCTGAGGCCGAAGCCTATCGCATCCAGCAGATCGCTGAGGGAGAGAAGTGAGTGAGCCCCTGCCCTGGGCTGGGCAGCTGGGAGCACAGTGCTGCCCTGAGCCCCAGCTTCTGGGCTCTCTGCAGGGATCCAGGCTGCTGCAGGGCTGCTTTACCCTTTCCAGGCTGAAGCAAATCCTCCTTGCTCAGGCGGAGGCAGAAAAGATCCGCAAGATTGGAGAGGCCGAGGCTTTTGTGATCGAGGCTGTTGGGATGGCGGAGGCTGAGGGGTTGAAGCTGAAAGCAGAAGCGCTCCAGAAGTATGGAGAAGCTGCCCAGCTAGCTCTAGTGCTGGATGCACTGCCTGAGGTGAGGAGGGGACAGCTTTCCCATGCTCCAGGTGGGCTGGGGGAGTTCCCAGACTGGGCCAGGTCTCCTCAGGGCACAGCAAGGCCCTGCAGGACCTTTCCCAGTGAACTGCTGAGCAGTTCCTTGACTCTCTGTTCACCCTACTCCCCCAGATTGCTGCCAAAGTATCTGCTCCCCTCTCCAAAGTGGATGAGATTGTTATTCTCAGTGGAGAGAAAGGCAGCACCATGTCTGATGTGAACCGGCTCCTGGCTGAGGTCCCTGCCTCTGTGCGTGCCATCACTGGTGTGGATCTCACAAAGGTGAGCTGGGCACTGGCAATGCCAGCTGCTCTTAGGGCACAGGGACCTGCCTGGAAGCTTTTAGTTCCCCAGGAAGCCTCTCCTTCCTCAGCCCTGACAGCCACAGAGTGCTGGCAGCGCCCTGCCTCCCCCTCCTACAGACCTAACAGCTTCTCTCTTCCCCTCCTGCAGCTTCCTCTGTTCCAGAGAGCCACCGAGGCCATGAAATGAGGCTGACCAACCCAAAGCTAGTGAAGATCACTCCCTGTTATGCACTCAAACATCAACTGCCTTTGACACATGGGAATTCCTTTTATATCAAAGACAATCCGAGTTTTGTTTGTAACTGGTGCCTTATTTTGTAGGGCCAGAAAGATGCATGTCCTGTCTGCTGCTCTTTTTATTCCAAGGCTGAGAGAGAATTTATTTTCTAATTAACTTTGTGTTACCTCAGGCCAGTCCCATCCCCAGTTATGACTGGCAGCTTGTCTGATGTTGCAGTCCTGGTGCCTTGCTGTTCTCTGCCCTGGGGTGAATACCTGGGACTTGGAGCAGAGGCTTGGGATGGGGAGTTTTAGGAAGAGAACCAGGACCCCCCTCCCCTGGGCTCCATGCCTTCTCTCAGTGACCCTCCTGGGCCCTGTCCCAGCTCTGCCCCCAGCTCCCTGTGGCTGGTTCTCCGTGTCCCTGTGTGTCACCCCCAGTGCCAGCAGCCCTGCCCAAGCTGGGTGAGTGACAATCAACCCTCCAGGAAGGTGACTATCCAGCACTAGCAGTGGGTGCTGCCCTCTCCCATGCTTGGGGAATTTTCTTCATAGGTTCTGAAGCAGGGAGAGCTCCAGGGGACAGAGGGTTCCCAGCTCAGCCCTGGTGAGATCTCACCATCACGAATACCAAAAAGTAGCGCTGTGCCAAAGCCATCCCCTGAGAGGGCAGTGAAGCCACTGTGGCTGTCTCCGGGTGCTGTGGCACTTCCCGACCCCACAACTGCTCAAACAGAGTGGTGGTCAGAGGTGGGGACAGGCTCCTCCAGCACAGCCTGTACAGCGCCCCTGCCTCCCTCCCTCCCCCTGCACGGCCAGTGGCGTTGCTGCCTTGTCAAAGAGACTGTGTCCCGTGTGTGCCCGTCCTCCCCACAATGCCACCACAGCCCTGTGCTGGCCCGTGTCCCTTCCCTGCCTGTCTCAGTGCCTGTGTTCAGTGTGGCTGGCACAGCCAGACCCGTGTGTGAAGTCAGCCTGGCACTGCTGGCAGTGGTGGCGTTTGGGGGTCCTGCAGCCGCAGCTCGGTGCCCCCAGCCCGTGCCGTAGGGCGAGTACGGGTCCCTCCAGGCGGAGTCCTTTGCCAGGAGTGACCCGTGGCGGGTGCTGGGTGCTGCAGGTTCCCCCGTGCCCTCCCTGCCGCCGGGGCGGGGGGAGCGGCGTTATCAGCGCCAGGCTGCGCTGCCCCGGGGGCGGATCTGGCGCTGGCCGGGCAGGCGTGCCGGGCCGGGCCGGGCCCTATCTGCTTGTGCCTGCGCCCGCCACCCCGCTGCTGTCAGATAATAAACCCTTGTCACCTCCTGCCTGGGCTCTGTCTCGTCCCTCGCGTCCGTCTGTCCCACCCCAGCACAGCTTGAGCTGGCCGGGAGCTGCTGGCCCCGGAGTTTTCCCACTGGGCTGGGGGAACGAGGGGTAAGGGGAGGCGGCGTTCCGGCTCCCACTGCTCCTGCAAAGCTCCTGGGAGCTGGTGGCTTCCCCATGGTCACCGTGTCCCCGTGGGCTCTGTGTCACAGCCCTCCGTGGGGGTAGAACCTTGTCCTGCTCCCACAGGGATGTGTGTCAAGCCAGGTGGCACTGAATGAACTGCACTGCATGGCCCGTGTTAGCCCAGGGGGTGACCATTGCTGGGGCACCCCAAAGAGTGGCACCCCGGGGTTTGGAGAAGGACTGGCAGGTGCTGAAGGCGCTGTGTCACAGCAGCCAGGCTGGTGGCAGCACCTCGTGTCCCATGGCCCTGCCACTGGAGCCCTGTCGCAGCCCCACACGCCCTTCCCTGTGCTGGGGACAGCAGGGTGGGTCTGGGTGGACCTGTCCTGCTTGGGGTCACCCTGCAGGCTGGACCAGTGACAGCCACCATGGGGCTGGGCATGGGGGGCTTTGCTGCACCACCCTCTCTGGGGAAAATGGTTTCTTCATGTTCCCCCAAACCCAGGGCAGGACAACAGGCCCTGTCCTTTGTGTCCTGCAAGGTGGCCCTGCAGATAGACAGGGTGGGGACAGCTCTGCAGGTCCCAGTGCCTCCTTATCTGGAGGCAGACACGCTGTCCTGGGCAGCACGGCTGCTGGGAGGGCTGTGGCACACGGGGGTCTCCTCTGGCACCCCGGGGTTCCCACACCAGCTCTGTGCTACCAGCCTGGGGGGTGCTCAGGCCCCTCTACCACTGTGGGGTACAAGGCCACAGGGCAGGGCAGCCCTCGAGTACTGGGGTAGGGCTGGCAGGCACCGGCCAGCATGGAGACAATCCCATGGGATAATCCCTGGGACTCACCTGGAGCTGGCAGGGCTCGGGGGACTGAGGGACACTTTGCCTGTGTCACTGCTCTGCATGCTGGGGATGCCACAGTTTGGGGAACACTACAGGCTCCAGGACACCTCTGGGTCACAAGGGGGATCAAAACAGGAGGTCTCTTGCAGCCCCCAGATCCCCGCAACCTCATGCCCTGGCACAGGCTCAGACCAGGGCTTGACCCTGTACCCTTCCTGTCAGGGTCTGCCTAGGCCGGGGGGGTGTGGGCCATGCTGCCCTTGTTCCTGTCACCCAGAGGTGACAGTGGGTCCAGGGACACCTTGTGTGGCAGGGCAGGATCCCTGATAGCCAGAGGCTGCTGCTTATCGGGACCCCGGTGCACACAGCCCCGGCCTCGCAGGAGATTATCACCTCCCCCCAGCTGACTTCCAGGAATGCCAGCCTGTCCTGGCACAAACAAGCCGGCACAATGGCACAGCACTGGCTGCAGGATGTGGCCCTGTGGGGACAGACAGGGCTGGGGGGACACAAATGACCAGGGTCATGCACAGGCAGGTGACACTCATGGTTGGGGGTGGAGCCATCTGGGGACACGCATGGCCAGGGGACAGGTATGACCAGGGTCATGTGCAGTGAGGGGACACAGCCCTCTTGGGGACACATGTGGTCAGGAGGGGCATGGCCTTGGGGGAACACAGCTGGGGGTTACATCCCTCCAGGGGACACACATGGCCAGGGGAGCGTGTCCTTTGGGGATGCCTAACTGGGGGATGCGTCCCTCAAAGGGTCACATCCTCCTGGGAGGGGGAATGTCTTTCCATGGTGTCCCTAAAGGCAGGAGGACAAATCCTTTTTTTGGGGACACACTGCTAGGGGTCATGTCCCTCAGGAGAGCAAAGAGGCCAGGGGCACAGCACTACAGAGGTCACCCACCCCAGGGGAACACAGACTCCCTGCACCCACGTGTACCCCGTACCTCACCTGAGGGTGCCTGTGTAGGGTGACCCCCCCTCCACTCCCAGATGTCTCTCCTGGGCCCCATCCCCAGGGGCTGCCACCCTACCCTGTCCAACACCACTGTCCAGCAACTGGGGACTGTTTGCAGTGGGGAGCTCCCAGTTCAGGGTCCCCACAAGTATGGGAAGGGATAATCTTGGTGACTACAGGAGGATGGGGCATTTGTGGGGCCACCTTGAAGCGGGGGTGGCCCTTTACAAGTCCCATATGCCCACATCCCCCCATGGACAATGCCAGGCTGGGTGGGGGGAGCTGCTTGAGATGGTGCCCCTCCGGGCATGAAGGGGTTAAGGGCCCCGTCCAGCTGTGCAGTGCAGATGTGAGATATGCAGATGAGGCAGAGCAGGTTTTATAAGGCGGGTGCAGAGCCAGCACCCCACAAAGCCCCAGTGCCACCCCCATAGGTAGGTGCCACCACCCCGGGGAGCTGCTGCTCTGCTCAGGGAGGGTGGAACTGGGGGAGACAAAGACGAGGTTTTCTGAACCTCTGTCCTGCTCTGAGATGGTGGATATGGGATAAAAGCAGGGGTTAGGGGGATGCTGTGGTGGGGAGGCAATTGGGAGCCTTCAATCCCACTCTGAGGACTGGGGGGCAAAGGTGGGGTAGGGGGGTGCTGGGGTGAGGGGGCAATTGGGAATCTCTGCTCTTCTCCAAGGTGGTGGGAATGGGGTGACAAGGAGGAATTAGGGGGGATGCCTAGGAAGGGAAGCCACTGAGAACCTCAGTCCTGCTCTGGGGTGGAACTGGGAGGGATAAAGAGCAGGTAGGGAGGTGCTGGGGCAGGGAGGCCTCCAGGAGGCTCAAGAGGCAGCAGGAACAGGGGGACGGGGATGGGTGAGGGTGACACCGGGGTGAGAATGGGCTGTGCTCCCTAACCACGCTGTCCCTGCAGGCTCTGCTCTCGTCTCCACGCTGTCCCGGGCAGGATATCATCGTATACTGTAAGTTGGCTATGAGACACTACAGTATAGATGATGTACTCCCCAGGCTGCACCGACCTCCTCCCGCCACCACCCACCGGGACCACGGCCTGGGGCACCGAGGATGTGTGGCTGGGGATGGGAGGGTGGTGGGATGGGGTGTGGGAAGATCTGGACACCGCCAGAGACCCACGGTTGGCGGGGAAACCGTTACCATTACTGAGTTTAGTAATGGTAACGGTTCTGCCGACAGCCGGGCACACGGCACGGCATGGAATGGCACAGGATGGCACGGGAATGGGACAGGAATGGGACAGGAATGGGACAGGAATGGCATGGGAATGGGAATGGGATGGAACGGGGTGGGAATGGCTTGGGAATGGAACAGGATGGCACGGAATGGCACAGAGTGGGATGACACGGACACAGTGATGAAGCCCTGGAGACAGGCACAGGACAATAAAGAGATTTAGAAAGCCATGGCTCCGTCTCTCCTTCCTCAGCACATCCCCTGTGGGTTCCAGGCCTGGCGGAACTGGGGTGCACTGGGGTGCAGGGTGTGGTGGGGAATTTTGGGTGTGGTGGGGAATTTTGGGTGTGGTGGGGAATTTTGTGTGTGGTGGGGAATTTTGTGTGCATTCAGGCATAGAGGGACACAGGGGTACCTTGGGACAGGGTCTTGTGGTGCAGGGGACATGGGAGTGCACTGTGGGGTGTTGCAGGGAGCACTGGGGAGAACTGGGAGGCGCTGGGGTGTGCTGGGGAGGGCTGGAGAATTGAGGAGTTTTGGGATGTAGGGTAGGGGGAGCACTGGGATGCACAGGGTTGAATAGAAGGGAACTGGGAGCACTGGGTCTCACTGTGGAGCACAGAGGGCTGTAATCACACACAGGGGATATGTCGTGGGGGGCACTGGGTGTCTGGGGGTGGACTGAAGAGGGTTGTGGGGAGCACTGGGACAAACTGGTGTGTGTGTGTGTTTTATAGAAAGGCTAGGCTGTGTGACGGGGAGCACTGGAGGCACTGGTGACACTGGGGTGACACTGGTGACACTGGGAGCAGTGGCGGGGCATTGGTGACACTGGTGACACTGGGAGCACTGAGGACCGTGGGGGGGCCGTGGGGTGACACCGGGAGCGCTATCAGGGCACTGGTGACACTGGTGACACCGGGAGCGCTGGGAGGGCACTGGTGGCACAGTGACACCGGGAGCGCTGGGAGGGCACTGGTGGCACAGTGACACCGGGACCGGGAACCGCGCCGTGTCGCCGGCAGGGGGCGCTCCCGCGTTCCCCGCCCCCCGGCCGTTTCCGTCCCTCAATCCCACGCGGCACAGCGGCGCTCTGGCCCCGCCCCGCGCTCTCTATGACCCCGCGCTGTTCGCCAATGGGAGCCGGGCGCCGCTCGCATTCCCGGCGTGCCCCGCGGCGCGCCAACATGGCGGCTCCCATGGCCGCGGCCGCCGCCCGGGCCGTGCTCTGGGCCGTCGGTACCGCCGCGGCGGGGCCGCTCCGGCTGGGAGCAGGTGCGCTGGGGCCGCGGGTGTACTCTGAGGGTGACCGGATCCGGGAGGTAGTGGGCGGGAATCCGGGGCCGGCCGAGAGGCCTTGCGGTGGGGTGAGCGCTGCCCGGACGGTGCGTGTGGATGTAGGGGCCAGCGCGATCTCGGTGTGTTTTAGGTACGTTCTTGGTACATTCGGTGTTTTCTTCCAGCTCGCATCCCGGGGAGCCGCTGGAGCGGGCGCGGCTCGGCGCTGGGCAGGATCCTGAGTATTCCCAGGCGCTGGAGCGGGAGCAGCTCGGCGCTGGGCAGGATCCTGGGCATCCCCGCCGAGCCCGCGCCCGCCGCTCTGGGCCAGCACCCGCCGCCCGTGGCCACCGACAAAGGTGAGTGGTGCCGGCTGCCGCCCTGACCCGGGGCGATGCTGACCCGCCGAGGGGTTTGGCAGCATCCGAGCTCCTCCTTTCGCTGGCAGAGGAGCAGAAGCGTCTCCTGGAGAATCGGCCCGACCAGCCCCAGAACCCCAAGGTGCTGAGAATCGCCATCATCGGCGCTCCCAACGCCGGGAAATCCACGCTCTCCAACCAGCTTCTGGGCAGGAAGGTGAAGCTGGGGTGGAGCTCAGCCTGTTCCCTTGGGCTTTTTGGCATGTCCTGGCTGTGTAACAGGCTTAATTAATTTCCTGCAGGTTTTCCCAGTCTCCAAGAAGGTCCACACCACTCGCTGTAAGGCCCGGGGTGTCATCACACACGAGGACACGCAGCTGGTGAGTCCTGGAGAAAAAGGGCAGGATTTGCTCATCTCTATCCCTTGGGATCACTTCCCATTGCACAAATATAGGGTTTTACCCCAACCTCTCACTGCTGGCAAACTTGAAACATTTGTTTTTCCTTTTCCTAGATCATTCTGGACACGCCTGGCCTCACTAACCCCTTAAAAGCCAGAAGGTACCACCACTGGTGTGGGGAGGGGGAGTGGTGCTGCCTATCAGGGGTTGTTTAAACAGGAGTGGGATTTTCATTGTGCAAAGTCTGTAAACTAGGAGTGACACAAATATGTATTTTTAGCCTTATTTTGGTCTTCAGGATTTTTTATGTTGCAATTTCAGTCGGACACAGAACCTGTGATGTCCCTTGAGCCTTTTTGTGTACGGTTCTGTGTGTCTGCACATGACAAGACGTGTCACAACCCCTAAAGCAGCTTTGTGGCAGGTGGAATGAGGGAAAACACTGGTTTCCTTCTACTTTGAGAGGGAGGAATGTAATTATAATGAAGTGTGTCTGGTGTAGTCATTTGTATGTGTCTTTCAGACATAATTTAGATGAAACCATGCTGACAGACCCGTGGGACAGCATGAAACATGCAGATTTAGGTGGGTTTTCAACTCTTTTTGAATTAAACCAAATCCTTTTCTGCCACACAAGTTCCCAGCTGGGTGTTTGCTGGCAGCACAGGCAGCCCAGGGAGTGTGAACAAGGAAGGAAGGGTAGAGAAAAGATCTGGAATATTGAGCTGAGGAAGGGATAAGAACTGCCTGGTGCCAAGGGGAGGCACTTTGGGTTAATAATTGGGCTTGGATGTTAAGATTTAACACGTGTGATGTCATTAGGGTGACATGGGTAACCTGCATTTTAGTGTTTTGTCAATAAAATTATTCTTTTTGTGCTTCTTCTGAGGAGAGGAGTGACTATAAATTCTAAAGCTGCAGGTGAACATTGTGAAAATGTAGATTCATCCTGTTTCCTTTCCTCTTTGCTGGCAGTCCTGGTTCTGGTGGACGTGTCAGATCACTGGACACGGAACTCTCTGAGCAAGGAGGTGCTGAAGTGCCTGTCTCAGTTTCCCCACATCCCCAGTGTCCTGGTCCTGAACAAGGTAAATCCTGCTTGTTCTTCCTGCCTTCTTCCTGCACCACCTGGCATCAGCAGTGACGGGTTTTTGGGTCCCTGGTGTGTTAAAGGACACAGGTTTCCCCCCCTAGTCCAGATTATCAAGGGGGTTGTGTGTATCTGTTGTGTGCACAAGCACCTCTGAAAGTTGTGCTGCTGTCTGGGGTTTAAATCCATGTGGGCAGAGGAGCCAGGTTGGTCAGGGTTAGGGAGAATCTCAGCAGGGCTGACAGGTTCTCAGTGTTTGTGCAAACTGGCACTGCTGACACACTCTGGTTTGGCCTCTGGTCACAAAACTGTCCTGTCCTGCAGCAGCTGCTTCCCTGGGTGGTTTCTTCTGGCTCCTTCAGATCCCAAGCCCAGCTGCCCACTTCATTTAGGATAAATCCTGACACCTCTCTCTCTCTCTCTCTCTGACTTCAGGTGGACATACTAAAGAAGAAGTTTCTCCTGCTGGAAATAATAACTGACCTGACAGAGGGAATTGTAAATGGAAAGAAACTGGAAGTGAAATCTGCAGTTAAACAAGATTCCAGTTCTTCAGCAAAGTCTCCCCTTCATATCACACAGGCTTCTCTGTCTGAAAGCAAGGTCCCAGGGCCTCCCTTTGGGCAGGAAAAGAATCAGGCCCAGGAGGGCTCTGGTTTGGACAATGTTGGGGGTGCTGGCACAGGGGAAGCCCAAGGGCCAAAGCACCATGGACCTGAGGATCTAAAAGATATGAAAGGATGGCCACACTTCCAGGAGATCTTCATGCTGGCAGCTCTCCATGGGGAGGAGGTGGATACACTCAAGGTAACTTCAGTCTGAACTTGTGTCACACCTGGAGACTGGGGTGGGACCCCAGCACTTCACTGAGCCTCAGCTTCTGTTCCTGGCCTGGGATGGGAGGAAAGTGTCACGTGTCGATGTGGGATGTGTCCCTGCTGCATCCCCAGAGTTTTCTGTACAAAACTCTTACCTGGGGCTCTCCAATCACCAGCTTGTTCACAACAATGAATCCACACCCTGCTGTCTCTCAGCTCCAGGGGTTCTGTGGCTGATACACACAGCTCTAGGGAGGGATTTCAGAGCTTCCCTTTCTCTTTTCCCTGCCCAAAATACCAGAGCAGTGCCCTGATCCAGGCCAGCAGCAGTGCCCTCTGTGCAGGAGGAGCACAGGGGTGTTGGCACTGCGTGGGTGACACGTGGGAGCTGATGGGGAGTGTGTTGTGCCCACAGAGGTACCTCCTGATGCAAGCCAAGCCAGGCCCTTGGGAATTCCACAGCGATGTCCTGACCAGCCAGTCTCCTCAAGAGATCTGTAATAATATCATCAGGGAAAAGATCCTGGAGTACCTGCCCCTGGAAGTGCCTTATGGAGTGACTCAGGTGGGAAGTGTGCACTGGCAGACTTGGCCATGAGCTTGTTTTATTGGGAATTTTGGGCTGTGTGATGAGAATCCCTTTGGATCTGTGGGATCTGGCAGGCCCTGTGGGGTGACTCACCAACTCTGGTGTGCTCTAAGGCCCTTTCTGTGTGTGAAGAGGCCACCCTTGCGTGCTGGTGTCTCCAGAGGAGTGGTGTTTGGAGTTCCTGAGGATTTTCCAGGATTGCTGAGTGCTTGCTTGCTGTCACAGGTGACGGAGATATGGGAGGAAGGAGAATGTGGGGAGCTCCTCATCATGCAGAGCCTCCTGGTGCCAAGGGAGTCTCATAAGGTGAGTGAAGAAAGAAAGATGGGGAGAGTGAAGGGAGGTTCCCCAAGTCCAAGACCTTGCTGTGGTTCCTCTCCCTCTCTTTTGGGAAGAGTCATGTACCCAGTACTGGTTGCTCAGTAGCAACTTACACCTCCCCAAAGTTGCCTCACAGTTTAATGTTGGAATTTCCCTCCTTGCTTCTGTGGCTGCACCATTCTCCTGGGCAATGTAAGGGTGAGTTTGATGATGTTCTCTCCGGGTTTTAACACAGAGGATGTTGATTGGAAGAGGAGGAAAGGTCATCAGCAGGATTGCTCGGGAGGCTGGCCAGGACCTGATGAATGTTTTCCTGTGTGATGTCCGCCTGAAGCTCAAGGTGGAGGTGAAGAGTTGAGCACTTGGTGTGTTTCAACACAAGAACTCTCTGATCATGTGGAGAAACCAGTCCTTGGGGTCCTTGGCACCTTTGTTCAATCCAGAAATAGAGGATGATGGAATCGCTACAGTGGGCTGAAGTGGGGGAACAGCCCAAATGGAAATTAAATCTCCAGATCTTCTATGGCATCTGAACTGGGGAATCAGCTGTATTCATGATTTTGGTACTGCATTTCCACAGCTGCCACCCACTTTTGGGCTGTGTCTCATGTCCTTGCTCTCAGGTGTTTGTATGTAGAAGTTTGGGAGCATCTCCTGCCTTGTAGCAAACAAAGGTTCACAGTGAAGGATTATCAGCACATTTGTAATCTCTTTTGTAGGCTAAATCATGGACACACAGGAGGATGAGGCCACCCCAGCCCATCTGATGGTCTCATGTTGACTTTTCTCCCTGCCTTGTTGAAATTGGTGTGTGTAGGGAGTCAGTTTTAGGGGTTTGCTGGCAGCTGGAACACCTGTAATGCCTGACAGGCTTATCTGTCATGCAAAACCAGCATGGACCCACTTTTTAGGAATTCAAGTTGTTTATTGCATCAGTTACTTCCAAGTCCTCACTCTTTGCACCAGACTCAGAGATATAAACACAGAAGGTGTTGCAGCTGAAGAAATCCCCAAAGTGGGAAGAGCAGCAGGTTCTGCAGCTCAGGTATAAGAGAGCACCTGGCGCAGGTGAGGCTGGAGGAATAGGGCTGGCTCTGCAGGGCCCTTGGCATGGTGGAGCTTGGCACCACATGTGTGTGCCTGGACCTGGTGTCTGGGGTTTGTTTTGTCTCTTTTGTCAGACATTTGGAGCTCTCGGTACCTTCCTGCCAGAATCCAGGTAAATCTCCACGTGCAGTTATAAATTAACATCCCTGAGGGGAGGAAAACCCAGTAGTGAAGAGATTGGGAAGGGTCTGGAATCCAAAACTGCTCAGCCCCATGTCCCTCTCTGGTGCACTGTGAAAGAAATGTTTTACCCTTCTGCCAAGAAATTCTATCTGGAATGTGAGATCAACTGAAAACTGGGTTGGGAAATCTCCACGGAGTGTTCTTCCTTGTTTCCCAGGAGCAGGGGGGTGCTGTGTTCCCTTGAATGCTGCTGTCCATCTTTTGTATTTCCCTTGCAATAAAGAGAGGTCCCAGCACTAGTGATTGTTCTCTCCTTTATCTCCCTTGCAGCCTGACCTCATGGCTGCCACCTTCCCTCTGTTTTATTCCAGCTCCAAACAGGGCACTTTGATGTCATTCCTCCTTCCCAGCTGAGCTTAGATCTCACTTCCTGAGCTGTGACTTCTGAAGGTTGCACCTTGTGGGGGGAAAAGCTGGGTAAGCAGGGTTGAAGAGGTCTCATAAAGTGGGGTACATGGGAGGGGTCAGGGTCACCCTGTGCTGCCCAGAGCTTCATCCCAGGCTGCTTCCAGGAACAGAGCTGAGTGCCCAGAGCACCAGCCACTCCTGAGGGCAGTGGTAATGCTCCTGGCATGGGAAGGGTTGAAGTCTCACCTTCCTGACCTGCAGCTCCTTAACAAGCTTTGAGAATCCCACTGCAAGCCCATCACGGGGGGTGCAAATCCTTGCTTCCCTGTGGAAAGAAACTTCATGAGGACTGACCCCACGTGTGTGGGGGGGGTATCTGTCGAGACCTTGGTGTGGACAGCTGTGGCAGAGCCCCTCTGTGTTCCCTTCCTCACCCACCTGCGTTTCCCTGTCTACCCCTGTGCCCTTGCCATGATCCCATGTCCTCCCTATGTCCCCGGCCTGTCCCTTCCTCTTCCCTACATATCCCCTTCACGTCCTCCCTGTGCCCTGCCATGCCCTCCCTTCATGTCCTCCATGTTTATACCCACCCCAAATTCCCCCCAATGTGTCCCGCAGTGTGTACCGGCCGTGTCCCTCCCTCACACCTGCCC
>NC_031787.1:5441422-5546098 GCF_001522545.3 Parus major | reverse complement strand
CGCGACACTCGCTCCCACCCCGCCTCCCCGGGGTCTCTCCCGCTCAGCGCGGAGCTCCCAGGCCCCCCGGTAGCCCCGGCGCCCTCGGTACCTGTCCCTGGGTGCCGCGCACACGGCCCGCGGTCGCGATAGTGCGTCAGCCATCGCGACAGAAGTGCCGTCAGGGGGAAGGGGGGACTGCGGTCGTAGTGCGAGCACGTCCTTTGTGTGATTCTTTCCCAAGAAAAGTGTCTTTTTGCAAGGGATTCGCAGGCTGGTGTGGGCTGGAAGGGACCTCAAAGCCCATCTTTCCCATGGCCAGGGAACAGGTAACGTCGATAAATCATCGGTCGTTTTTATTCCCTACCAACCAATTTTCAAGTGTCTGAAGAAGAAGAAGAAAACTGCAGAGCTGGACTCCAGCTCTCATTCCACTCGTGCAGGAAAGTACTGAGATGATTTTGGTTCTGCAGCGTGTGAACGTCCCTGACCAACACCTGCGAGGGCTCATCTGCGTCTCACCCTCCCTTGGTAGCACTAGGTACAAGTTTAGGATAAATCACAGATGCAGGTTGATTACTTCAACCGGAATTTGTTCTACTCACTTCTTACTACAGTCCTTAATTTCTCTCTAGTCGCATTCTCAAGAAAATATAAGTTTTTCTGGGAAACTTTCTGCAGCAATACTTTTTTCTTCTTTATTGCACAAGCCCGGTTCTTTGTTGCTCTGCTCACTGCAGGAGAGAAGGGAGCTGGGAGCTCTCAGGAGATGAGGTTGGGTTCCTAAGTGATGTCATTTGTGCTGGAGCAACGGTAGTGACTTTGTGATGGAATAAATCCTCCTGGACGTGTTGGGGCTTTGTGATTTTGTGTGTGTTGCACTGTGGAAACTTTGTCTGATTCAGCAGCCGGCTGAGAAAATTCTGTGCTCCACAGGCAGTGAGGGAACAGGGTGACGAGAGTTGCATTTTCCTTTCAGCTTGTTTATTTCTAATTAGGGCTTTTTAAGAATTTGAATTTGTTAGAGTCTGTTAGTTTAAGTGGGTGCATAAAGCAGTGAGGAAGGATGATGTTCAAGCGTCTTACAGGTGTTAAGAGTCGAGAGAGCAGAGTTTTGCAGCCAGCAGCAGAGTGCAGGATTCAGGAAGAGCTTTTAGGTGGGTCTGGTGTCCTGTAAAGCCAGTCCGGAGGGTCTGGACACTTGGAGAGGAAAAGCAGTGATAACAGAAAGCAAACCTGAAAGCAAATGCACTCGCTATTAATTTTCAGCAGAGGAAGGTTTGGATCAAAAGTGAGTAAGAGTCAGAGGGTAAGGTTTGCAGTTAACACAGAATCTAAGCTTTCATGGAGAAATGCTTCCATAAAAGAAAGGCTGTGTATTTTCAAATGATATTTACACTGGGTAGAATTTCTGAGTGAAGAAATGAGAATTGCCCTTGTCTGGGGGAGCACAGGTCGAGCAGGAGCTGGAAGAGGAGTTGATTAATTGGCTGTAATTCACAGGCATCGCTTCAAATATTTTCAATATTTCTCAACTATTTTAAGAAGCTGTATTGAATTCCAGCCCAACCAGCCTGATAGTCTGGAGAGAGGAAGGATGCGTATTGCTGGAGCAAGAATTAAGCAAAAATAGATAAATCTGACATAATGGATGACAAGGGAAAGCTGATTGCTGAAAGATGCTGGCATACTCTGTTTTTGCATGCTTGGCATATATTCTGTTGTGTTACATGGCTTTTGAAGTGTAAAAAAAAAAAAGAAATCTCATTTTGTGCTGAGATAAAAGAAAAGGCAGGTGCTTAAATTCTGTTAAGGATCAGCTTTGATACTGGCATGAAGTAGTGACCTTGCTTGCATTTACCGCCCTGTCATTTTGTGAACTTCTCAACTGAATAAATAATTCACTTAGCACCAGATAAATGCCATTTAATAAGATGGTATTTTTGATCCCCTTTTCACTTCACATTGCAAACAGTTTCACACATTTTCAGTTTGAGCACAGCCTGGGGTGCTATTTCTGTTAATAACATTAAAAATATGTTGGAGAATGTCCACATAGTATTGTTTTTTCTCCAAATGTGAAATTAAGGAACCGTTGTGTTCTCTGCAGCTTGGCAGGCTATTTGCCTTCATTTAAGCTTTATTTGTATTTGTTTCCAAGTTGTCCTCTGATAGATAAGCTTTCATATCTGTGCTTGCTTCTGGGAGCTGTTACCAGATCAAGAGAAGTAAAGGTTTTTGTCAAGGACTGAAGTATTTCTGTTTCCCAGAGGCTCAGACAATGTGCAGGAGCCTCAACTTGTGTCCTCTGCTGCACTTGCTGAAATGCCTGCATGTGGGATAGCAACTTTTATCAGTGTTTCCAGTGCATTATTTTACTTTTTCACATTGGCTTGGCCATTCATTTTCACTCTTCTTCATTTTTGACCATGACTTGTTACTTGCCAGTACAAGGAGATGGGGAGAAGAGGAAGTAGAAAGTTTTGCCCTGGCTGGCCCCACTCCAAAAACCTCCATCACCAAAACATTTTATATCCTATATATTCCTGACTGACTCATCTTCAGTGAGGTAACAGTGAGGAGAGTCACAGATTTATGAAGTGAGAGGTAAAGTAACTTGCAGGATTCTGGGATTTACAGAGTTGCTAAGTACACCACCAGGAAGGTAACCACAGCCCGATTTGTTTGAGTTATTTAACAGATGATCAGCACTTTTAAATAATCACTTTAAGAACATGCAGTTAACTGAATGCTACACCCAGCAGGTGAGTAACAGGTCAGTCTGTTGTGTAGTAGTACACTGTATCCAAAGCCTGCTGACTCTTCAGAGAGTTTTGGGAGTAAGATGCCCCTGAGGATGAGTAAAAGTTTCACAATTTTCTGCATCTGTAATGAGTCTATCACCCCACCCTTTTCAATTTTCAGCATTTGAAATGTTTAAACAATTTTAAGCATTCTCAAACTAGGAAGTGAAATGAGTAATTGATTTTTTTATTCCTTGTGTGGTATGCCACATTCCCATTTTCCCATTGTATTTTGTGATTTGTGTTAAAATCTTTACCACACACTCCAAAAAATGAGAGCAATTTTTTATTTTAATTGCAGATTGTTACTTTGACTGTGAATGCTAAAATGAGTTACATGTCACATTATTCATCTTTCTACTTTTAAAAAAAAAAAAAAAAAGCTTAAAAAGCTTTCCAAATACCGATTGAGGAACAGAGCTCCTGAACAGGCATTCTGCTGGCTGATTTCCAGAAAAGTTGTTCTGAACTTTACTCAGAGATATTTTTCCAAGGGATTGTAATCTTTCAAAAGCTGATTTTACTGTCCAAGCAGGGCATAGCTTGGCCTGCTGGAGCTGACAGAGACTGCTGTGTTCATCTGCTTCTGGTTTCTGTGGTTTTAGTAATTTCATTTAAATGAACACTTGAAAAACCAGCAGCTGTAGCTCATGGCTGGTCCAACCTTATAGATCCTGTAGGTCCCTTTTCCTTACTTCAGCATATTCTGTCTGGGTGTCTCTGCATTCCTCCCCACTCATTTTGTATTTGTTCTGTTGTTGCTATAATTATTCCCCCATTGTGCTTAAGACTTATGCTTTGTTTATGTATTCCCATTGCTTAACTTGTTTATGGTGTGTATGAAGATTAGTCCAAGTTTCCAGGGTTTATGAAGAAAATGATGGTGTTTCATTCTTGGAATAATATCTCAGGAATGTAGTTTGGCTGCAGTGTGGATTTGGTAGGAAATAGTAGGGGTGTAGCACTTGGGGATGAAAACTGGGAAAGATTTTTCATGTGAATTCCCAGGTCCCATGCAGGGATTCTGGAGTACTTGGAATGTGTGGAGCACTGGGTTGTTATGTATTTAGAGATAACTGAACTGTTCCAGGCTTTTAAACAGATGCATTGATGGGTGTACTAGGGGGAAATGTTTTAGAAAACAGGTTCTCTGTAGATGCAACGTTTCTGAGACAAATCTTTAAGTACAATTCTGCTGAATTAGGTGACAGGTCCTGCCTGCAGCAGGTGTGGATCCTGTAGGATCTTTGGTGGGCAATGAGTACTACTAACATTTAATTTCTTACAATGTCTGTAGTAATGGTGATATAGAAAAGGTGAACCATGAAAGTGCAGCTATTTTTAGTATTAAAGGAAAAAAAAACAGGCAGAAAATGATCTACTAAGTGATACATTGCTGACGTCTGTAGTGCAGCCAACCCAATTAAGGTGCTGTATATTGTTTCTAGCAGGATTCTGATTGTTTCTAATTTGGGAACCACGGGAGAGCAAGTGGAAAGAGGTGAAACGCCCTGCTCTGCTCTTCAGAGTGGATCTAGCATCCAGTTGTTCACTGTTATTTCCCTCCTCATACTGGGACAATCTCCCTGGCTTGACTAAGGTCAGGTGGGACCTACACATGCAGAAAAAAATATTCCTATGAGTTTTTGTTGGTAAAATACCCCATAAATCAGTGCTGAGCGCTGTGGATTCTTTTCTCATTTCCTGGCCCCAGCATATCCTTTGCTGTATCCTGCTGTCCCTCTCCTTGTCTTCGTGTTATTAAACTTGGAGTGTGCATGTTGGAGGATGTGTCTCACAGTCCTGCCCTTTCCTGTGGCTGTCCCTTGCCACTCATTTTGTTCCTCTCTGTAGGCAGTTGCTGCATGGAAAACACTTTGAAAAATACTGTAAGGTTATTATCTTGAGCCAATGCTACATATATTTATACATATATGTATAGATACAGTTTAAATTCTGTTGGAAGGAAATCTTTGTAGAAACCTTTTTCCAAAAATTATGCAGATGCTCCCACTCTCCAGAGTAAACTTCCTCCTCTGCTTATCTTTTTTTAAACCTGGAATGAAAAACAACATGTCTTTTTTAACATCTGGAAAAGGGAGCCCTTCATGCCTACTTTATATTCTTTTATCCAACATTGTTCTTCATTCATCCTTCTATTCTGGCACTGGTTTTCTTAATTTGTTGTCTTCTAAGCTGAAGGAATGTCGTGTGCTTTGGCTTTGTTGTGGACAGGGAAAATTAGGGATTTGCTCACCCTTCTCTTCCAGCTCATCAGTGTGTTCTGATTCTGGGTTGGATTTTATTTTCTTCAGCTACAGCAAAGCCTTCAGCTTTTGCCTCGAATGGGTGGTGTGTTCCTGGAGCTGGTAATTCGTGCATCCCTTGACTTTAAATTGTTCACAGCTCTGCTGAGCATTTGTGAATGAGCGTGGAGGAAAATCAATATATGAAAAAACCAAAGCAGGAGGAGGAAAACAGCTCTTCCAGCACCTTTCCCCGGTCACATCATTGCCTGATTTAGTTTTTTTGTCTGTGAACTCGTTAGAGTTTAAATTTAGAAATGGATTGTTTTGGAACAAGTCACTTTTAAGATCGCTTTCAGGAGATTTGTGTGTAATTTAATCCCATTCAGGTTTGCTGCTCCCTGATCTGCTTGTTCTGCAAGACTTCAGGTTCTCTATTTCCCTGTACTTCTCCCACTGCATTCTACAAATCTATTGGGGTCTTCTTACTGTCAAAACTACAGCAGCATTTATGAATCCTTTTATAACTTTTCTATTCCCTGATTCTATTCATTGACAAGGTGGTGTTTCTTATAACCTGGAGGTTTAAAAAAAATGTAACTTCAGTGTCTCTGAATGATCTCATTAGTGATTATTATTCAAATACTCTAGAAATTGAATATATATACTTTAGAAATTAGCCTGAATAATATATTTAGTATTTCTGCTGTATGTTCTCTTATGTTTACTATTAATTTCCAACACTGCTTTGTAAAAAAGGGCATCTTTTTACTTAGAGCTTATCAGTGAGTGAAGTTGCTGATGAAGAGTCAAAAAAAATCTCAGAATGTGACAGTCCAATATAATATCTCAACCACTTGAATTTGAGACAGGAAAAAATTAAGATTTTTCCATACTTCCATCTAGTGTGCATGAAGGAAATTGCATCCATGACTGAAATCCCAGCTATTCTCCTAGCAGTTCCAGTTGGGCAAGGATCATCATCCACTGGTCTTTGTTAAGGAATTACTGCTATGAACTGACAGGTTTTGAGATTCAAGTCTTTATGGTAGTCCCTTTGTGATGTCCATAAAATGGTGACACGTGAAGTTTGAGAAAAATCACCTTTCACCATGTGGTGTTTGTGCTCTTCTTCACTGTGTTCTGCCCTATTTACTTGTCACTCTGTGCTAGGATTTCAGCTGCTTGATTTATGAATTATTGCTATTGAAATAAAATTAAAGTGGCTGCTCAGTTATTTAAGAGCCAATTAAATCTGATTTTATTCTGATGTAACATTTCCAGTGAAAGGGCATAAAACACAGTCTGTGGGGGAAAGTTAGATCTAAAAATAGTTAGTGTTTATTTTTTATAATCTGTCCTTTCAACAGCTTGACTTGGCAAATAAAATCCTTTGCAATTTCACAGCAGTGACTGCAGATGTTAGAAGTTGTTCTGTATAAGAAACTAAAACAGGTTTGGTGCTTTTAGTGGTCCTGTATAAACCTTCAGCTGTGGCTGCTGGTTGGAGAATGTATCCAGGCAGGAGAAAAGAATTTGCAAAGCTTTTGGAGAATATAATTTATTTACCAGCCTTTGGTGACTTTGAAAGGTAGAAACAGAGGGTCTTTTGGGACAAACATTTCTCAGATCCTGGGCTGTGCTGTCCTGAGGGATCAATGTTAGAATTAGTTGAGGTTCCAGTATCAGATTGTGCTAATTACTGTGAGGTCCCCACTCACAGGGGACACTCAGGACGAGATGCTTTGAGAAGTGCAACCCAAGAACCTCGTTCATGCACAGACACATATGACTCATTTGTGTTGTATTGGAGAGCCAAATTCACTCTTAAAAGTCTGCTGGGGCATGGACACTCCAAAAAACTAAAGTCACCAGAAAATATCCTGCTGAGACTTGTAGTCCTGAATTTAAATACCAATAAATACATCCAATACAGAACAAGCATGTACTTTTCATTTTCTGTGGCAATTAAAATGTGTCTTTTGGTAGTGGTATTTCTTACTAGGGGAAATGAGAATTTCACACTGTACATGATGTCTTCTGTGGGCATGGAGACTGCTGGCTGAGCCTGTTTCGATATGAAGAGCCTGGTTTGCCTTATTTTTTTATTAAAAAGAAATCATATTGATGTGGATGTAATTTTATTTATGACTAGACAAGCCTGCACTAGCCAGCTCTCAGGTTTGTGGCGTCTGTCTCCAACAAGATCATAGATATGGAGAAAATTATTTATTTTAGTGTCCAGTGCTTAGATAAAACTCTGGTTTTGTGCAGATGGCGCTGAAAGGATAATGCATAGCTTGGACAAATTTGTATAAACCACCATATATTTCTACTAGAATCCAGACCTTCATTTGTATTGTATTGTAGACTCCAGATCTTCATTTGGTTTATATTTTTATACTAACCTGGGGGTTTTGGGTGTACGGAATTAACTGCTAAGTGTAGAGGTTGGTGGGATGGTGTCCTCTGGTCTGGCTGCTCTGAGCATCTTGGAGGGTCCTTCCAACTGGTCCTTCCCAGCCTGGCACTCTGAAGAGCTGTTGGGAACTGTCTGCTTGATCTTGGAGAATGCTTGGGGTTTTGGGATGGAGAACATTCAGGAGTGTAAGGGTGCTCAGCTTTTTGGAGAGGGTTGGAGGTGGCACAGGTGTTTGGGAGTGACCTGCTCCTCCCTCAAAGGCTTTTATAGAACACTTTAGTAGAGCACAATCAAATTCTTACAGCAGCACTAATTCTAAATAAGTGTTTGCTAAACAACGTTAATGGATTTAAAATGTTTTTAGGAATAGTTATTAGTCCTTCAGTCTCGTATGGTGAAGGGAGTTTTGTCTCAATGGGGGGCTGCCATTTTAATGCTTCCTGGCAGGAGGCCTATTTTGATCATGCAAATTAGGTTGGAAAAAGTAGGCTAAGCCATTAAAAAGTAGGAGAGATCATGAAATTTTAAAATTTTAAGGTGACTGTTTCTCTAATTATTACCATTTTTGTTATCATCATTCGCGTATGTCACTTCATTTCTCTTAATTCTCATGTCCTCATCCCTTAGCTCTGTCAGCCTCAGTGCTGGTTGCTCTTGCATCCACCACTCCAAATGGAAGCCTCAGTCTATTGGCTATTTTATTCCCAGCAAGGTGCTTGGAAATCCTGCCATGTGGTGTGTTTTGTTGTAAAACTAGAAATGCAGATACAATCCTTTTGCTTGCACCATAGTTAATTTTTTCTCATTCCATTAAAATTAATAGGGACTGATGGTTAAGCTTACGTAAACAACTGATATTTGCAGGGTTCTTGTTGGCAAGGGAATTGATTCTGGGAAGTGGGGAAGGGGTGAGGATTAGAGGCAGTGTCCAGAGAAGGCTGGGAATACAGCGGGGTTTTCACCAGGATCTCATCAGGGTTTTATCTTCCCCACCAGTTTCTGGGCAGGAGATGGAGTGACCCTGATGGAACCTGGACTCCCTCTGGGGGTGTAGGGAAGAGGCCCATGTTCCCCCCAGGAGCCACATGGATCCTGCAGGAATTCTGCAGCCCATTCCTCACATCCCCCTCCTGCAGGCAACGAGTGCGTCGACAAAATAACTGCCTTGGTGCCCATAGGCTTGCAAGCTTCATTTAACCCTATTAATTTTTAATAGAAAATTAGTATTAAGCCAGCATACTTTGAACATGGCTTTGCCTGTGCCCAGAAAGACCCTCAGCTCATGTTTGCTCTGGAGTGTTGGGTCCTGCAGGAACAAGACCCTCCTGGAGCAATATGGGGCTAGGAGCAGAGGGATGCTGTCACCTTCAGCAATTACAGTAGCAGTGCCATGTCCCACTTTAGTGATCACAAGTGTTGGTTTCAAATCTCTCTCCCCAAAAGGGTTGTTGGGTGTGCCATGCATGGATAAATGGAGAACTGGGCATTTCCAGCTAAAAATGTGCAACAAATGTATTTGTGTCAATTATCATTGCACTGACCCAACTGGAGTCTGATGGAAAATGCCAAAAGTTGGATATAAATTTTACAAGGACTTAGTAAATACTACCCTATGCAATTTAGGGGTGATGTTGTGCAAAAAAAAGACTATTTTTAATTGCCATTTTCAGCTTTGCAACAGTTGATGTTCTGCAGCCTCCCAAAGAGTACACTTGAAACAGGAAGGTTGACTCTTGAAGCTGATGGTAACTTTGTCCTTAAGAGAGATTCTGGGAAAGTAAGCTGCATTCCTTAGCTCTTGCAACCCTTTTTAATTGTTTTTTCTCACAACCTTAGTGTGATCTTATCACCTAAGCAATTGTTGCATCATATTTGCTTTATTCTCCCTACTGGGATGTCAGATAATTGCTTTATACCTTTTAATGGAAAGTGTTTGGGAAGCCTGTTACCTCCGGGACATAGATAAGCAGTGCAGCAACTACTGCAACAGTTGCATTTATCCCATTTTTCTGAAGCTGGATGGGAATCCAGCAGGAGAAGGCTTGGATGGCTGGCACCTTCTCTAGAATTGAGTAGCAGCCATAAAGTTACTTGGTGTTTTAAACCCCATCATAGGAGTAAAGCTGCCAGCTCTGCTGTGCCTCGTGTTTTTGTATATCTCATCTGCGGGAATATTCAGCCAGACTTTTCCTTATGAAGTAGTATTGTAGGGTATTAATTATTCATAGTCAGTTTAATTCTTCTTTCTTGCATATTTAATTGTAATAGCATGCTGTATGTCACAGTGATTTCCCAGAAGAACTCTACACCAAAAGCAAACCATTCAGGTATATAGTCTTAAATACGTCCATGCTAATCTTTGTTGTTTAATTTTGGAGCAGAATGGGATATTATAGGATGTTTCTTGCAGGGAAACAATTATGCAAAATCATGATTTCACTTAATCTTTTCAGCTGAAATTCTCGAGCTGAAATAGCTGGTTTGATTTCCACTCATGACGTTTATGTTGTCTTGCTTATTTTATGAGGAAAAAATGCTTAATGGGAGGGAGGACGTGACTTTTGTTTTCTTCTCCAAAGCGGGGGAGCCTTTATCAAAGACTTTGTAAGTGTCAATCGATTCCTTGCAGAAAATGAGGGAAGGGAATAAGATTTTTATTGAGTTTTTTTCAGTGATCAGTATAGCAATGCCAAATGCTTGTGTGATTAAGATTTTTTTTTTAACTTTTTTTTTAACGACTGGGATGGGTTCTTAGTGCTTGATAGGAGAAAATATTGGAGGCACAGGAACTGCAAATGCATTCACAATTTGATTTGCATTACCCTCCTTCTTGCTTGTAAGACACTTGGTGAAGCTGAATCCCTCGTGTTTGGAGAGCAGGATTGTTCTCGGAGGTTTACCGTAGGAGTTTAAACTTCTGAAAAATCTGTTTACAATGTGTCTGAACTGGAGCATAGAGGACACAGTAGAGACTGTTATCTGTTTACTGCTCAGATAAGGAGGTGGAATAGATTGCTGGCCTGTTTCTGAACTCTGCTTAATGAATGGTTGCTAGGCAAATTGCATCTCAATCAGCTTAATCCTCAAGATGTCATTTACAGGTCTGCTCTTTGTGAGGGCCAGAACCGTGCGCTTTCAAACTGCACAGGCCAGAAATTGCTAGCAAAGCAGCTTAGAATAGCTTGTTCAAAAATTCAGTGTACATGTGCTGCTGAGCTGCCCAATTTAAAGTGCCTGTTGTCGCAGGGCTGTCACTGCCTGGCCATGCGCGAGATGAGGCGTGCGGTGATAGACAGGAGGCAGCAGCATCTTTAGCACCGTTTCTGGATCAGCACAGCCCACACCACCATGTTTTGGCACTGGATTAACGTGAAAGAAAGCGTTTCTAAATGGGGACCGCACTGCTGACGTGATGAAAGGTATTTCTGCTTTGGCTGAGTTTGCTTGGAGCTGGGTGTGATGTTGGGGTGCGTATGTGGGGCATGGTTAACAGGTGGAAATGGGAGGTGGTGTCACCTGGCACGGGACAGGGAACTGGGGCTGGCCTTGGTGAGAGAGCTGTAGTCAGGAGAGGGCAGAAGCTGGTTGTGTGAAAGCTCCATCCTGCCTCTGGAGCATTGTACTTTCTCCTGCAGCATCAGACAAGAGCCAATTAATTGCATATGCTGGCATGTGGGATGCCCACATACATTAGGCTCATGGTTTAGTCCAAAGGAAAAAGTTTCCTAATATAGTTAAGCTTTAACAGTCCCTTTGTAAAGAAAGATAACAAGATACTTGTTTTTATTGGTTTCCCATGACAGCAATTAATCTTGTGGGCAGTGCATTGTTCTTTGCGTGGCTACACCTTCCCTTCCTTTGAAATTCATCCTCTGAGTGTTGTATGTCGTGACACCAAGCATTCTAAAGGCAGACTGGAAAAGGCTGGACTTGTTCAATACAAGACATTTTACAACTGTTCATGGTCACCTTGTGCTGATATGAAATGTCCTTCACATGACACGGTTATTAAAAATACAGGTTTGAGCGTAGTGAGTGAACTTCGCAGTACTTGCATAGTTGGGATGTGTGCAGCTTTTGTGTTATTCAAAAATACTGTTTTTTTTAAGAAAAAGATGGCATTAAAACATGGAGAGCCTCTCCAAATAAAACAAAAATAAAATATTCCACCTCAGCCACAGGCAAAATGACAGTGGTGCTTGCATCTCTACACTGTGGATGGGAAGAGGGCTGTCGAACAGAAGACTTTGTGATCAGAGAGTGCTTTTCATGCAAATGAAGATTTTATTATGTGCTGCTGAATCAGGGGCTTGTGTAGTGAGAACAGCACAGAAGTGATAAGATCACTTTGTCATAGCTTGAAATTTTGCCCAGCGTGTCTTTCAGATTGCTGAAATGGGCAAGAAACACTCTTGTTAAGGGCACAGCAGTAGCTGATACAATATTTGGGGGGTAGGGCTGTTGTTTCATGGTAGGGTCTGTCTACAGGGTTCTGCCACATGTCCACAGCCCTGATTGCAAAGCAAGGAGGAACTGCAGCCTATAGGTCATCCTGTGCAGCAGCAAAGTCCTAAAAGCACCTGTTCCTGATGGGATCCCTGTTCTGCTCTGGGTGAATGGGTGTAGAATCTCCTCTCTGCTGCAAGCCAGGAGCTGTTGGCATTGATCAGAGCAGAGCTGTCCATCCTTGTGGCTGGGATAGCCTGTGGTGCCTGTTCCCAGGTCATGCACATGTCATGGGGCTGTATTTTGCTGCAGAAGGCACCCATCCAGAACTGCCTCTGTTGGATTTTCCTTTTGCATCTGTTAGCTAATATCATCTTCCCAATGTCCTTTCTTTCATGGTTAGAACCGGTTTGGTTTAATGAGGGCTGTTGTTGCCAACAGGGAAGTGGATATGTGTGGTGGAACAGGCATCTAAATCTTCCCCTGCAGATGGGGAGCATTCAGCATCCTGACATGACCTTGGTGAAAGTTCTCTGGCATGTTACTTTCCCTCTTTATTTATCTTCTTTGCTGTGTAGCAGCTTTGCTTCCAGGGAAGTGTCTGAGCTATTGGAAATCTGTCCTCTCTTCTCTTCCCCTCTCCAGAGACATTGTCAGCGTAACACCCAAACTACTTAGATTGATGCCTGAATATTCTGCTTTTGCACAATCAGGAGGCATTCAGTGAAAGGAGCAAGAGGAGAAGAAGTTTAAGATTTAGGACTGACATTTTTAGACACTTTTCAATCCATAATTTTGCACAGTCTTGGTGAGGAAGGTCAGAGACTTCCTTCACATGGGATGCCCCTGTCTGTATGTGTTGAGCATCCAAGTGTGCAGCACAGGGGAAAAATATTCTTAACAGCCATCAGATTGCAGTGTGGAGTTGTTGGAGTTGTTCATGTTTCAGATTCTTATCTGAAGAGTCTTAAGAACAAAATCCAACCCTGCATGTTTCTGGAGAGTTTCAGAGCAGTAGAATGGAACCTTTTGCCTGTTTTTCTCATGCAAATTATGGTGAGGATTATTCAGTGTTTAAAATCTGGTTTATACTGGCTTCTGAATTTCATTTAAAATAAACATCTGGAGAGCTTTTTGATCTCCTGTACAAGACTGTTGTCTGCCTGCCTTGTTAAAATGACTTCTGCCTAATTTTTAGTGAAAGGCAAAGACCTAGATGGTTTCAGCCCAGAGGCAATCTAAATGCTTCCCCTTCTGCAGTTAGAAATTTCCATGAGCAGATACTTAAAATCTGTTCTCTTAGGGAATGTGGCAGCAATAGGTATCTGTTTTTCCATGCTGCAATTTGGGATCTACAGAGCTGCTACCTGTAGTGCCATTTGTACTTCTGCAGAGCCTCGTTCTCCTGGTGCCAAACACGTGCTGGAGCAGATGCTCTGCTGAAGAATTTCGGTCTTGTCCCTTCACAGCTTGTAGTCCAAAGCCCTCCTTGGGAAGATTGCTACAGTGTGCTGCTATCCCACATTCAGAGCAGTGGAACAGGGAGTAATCAGTGATTTATTCAAGTAGCTGTTACATTTGGAGTCTGGTTTTTGTGATTTGACAGGAGCTCACTCTGCTCTTCACTGGAGACTGGAAACCTGTGCCCATGGTGAGGGCTGAGTATGTGCTTTGAAACAGGTTCCTGTTGCTCTTTGCAGAGCCTGAAGCAGTGATCTGTGCAGGCAGTGTCTGCAGGGCTGGAGTGACTTTACCTCTTTGTTTTTTCTCTGAATTCATATCTGTATGAGATCAGCTGATCCAACATTGTGTGAAGTAGTTAAATGCTACCCTGAATCTATAAGATGTGATTTTTTTTCCCCCCCCTCCTTTCTAGTCTCTTTGATCAAATCAAATAAAAATGCTGTGCTTTCATTTCTAGTTTTATAATTTCAAAGACAATCTCTTGACGTGCTCAAGCAGTCTGGACCCCGAGTCCCTTTTTTCCTTAGTCCAAAGGCTCGCTGTGTCTTGTGCCTTTCTCTGTATCAGCAGTTGCAATCTGCATTAGCTTTTATCTGCATCAAAAGACAAATGGAAGAGAGCAGGACCCTGCAAGAATGGCAAACAGACTTACATGTGCAGTGGAAATATGTAATCCTTACGTTCAGTCTGCCACATGGAGTACAGACCAGTTTCTATACTGGAAATCTCTAGCCTATACTCTCAGAAATGGGAGTTTAGATTTTAGCCTTTGAAGGTTGGTTAATCCCCTTCAGGGCTTAATACCAATGTGAAATACTCTGTGATGTCAAACTTTTCCCCTAAATGCTTCTTTCCCTCCCCCCCCCCTTTTTTTTTTGCATATGTCAACTATACAAAGCAACGCTCAGTTTGAGAAATTAGCATTCAAACACTTGGTAAGCACTTTATTTTTGTTTGCTTTGTGAGCAGCTGAACACATGTCCAGGCTGAAATACTCGGAGCTGCTGCCGTTTCCCGGCGTGCACGCCAGGCATGGGAGAATTTGGAGCTTTGTCCCGTGTCCTGAAGAGGCGCTCCCGATCCCCCATCTTGCTCCAGCACATCTGTACAAATCTCCTGCTCAACTGCATCCCTGGAAGAAAGAATCCCAGTTAAGCCAGACTGAATCATTCCCAGGGAGATGAACGCTCTGGTCGCTGTCATCCCGATCAAAATCCCAGCCGTGGCTGATGGCATTCGGAATGTCGCGGTGCTCGTTCCTTTCTCGGAGTGGTGGTGCTTAAAGCAAAGTGTGCATCCTTCTCTGCATTAAGGAGTCAGATTCAGCTGTTCAAAGCAAGTTGATAAATTGCTTTTCATTAAGTGTCTGAGCGCCAAGGGGTTCAATGTGTGTTCCAAGGAAAAAATACATTAATTACAGTTTCTGTAGAGCATTTATCAATCACGTAGTTATAAACACTACTAATGCAGTTAATTGAAGGTAGAAAAATTTACCTTTTTGAATTTGTTGACTGTAGCAATTCTATGGCTGGGAAGACAAATTGGAAATTAAAACCTGGGGATAATTTTAGTGAGAGCTGCACAGTGGAGGTCAGGGCTGTTGGAGATGGGTTACCAGAAGCTCACCTTTGTGCAGGCAGCTTTGTGCTCTGTCTGCTGTTGAGGTGCAGGCTGCAGCAGCAGTGTTTGTTCTCTTCTCCCACACAACCATGTTGTGTTTGCCATGAAGAGGGACCTCCCTGCCTGTGGTACAGTTTCAGCCCCCTCTGTGTCCTGCCCATACAATTTATTTATTGCTCTGTGTGTGTTTGGTTTGTTATTTTTTTTAAAGGAAAAGGCAAGTGCAGAGGAGGAAAGATGCACAACAGCAAACAAAAACATCATGTGGTCAGTAAAACTTTATGTGAAAAAAAGAAATCTTTCATTAATATAAACTTCAGTTAAAGATAGTGTGTTGGAAGCTGCTGAAGGAGTCAGGTGAGATTGTGCTGAAGTGTTTTATCAGGTCTTCAGACAAAAACCTCTGGTTCTTGTGGTGTGCAGAGGCTTTGAAGGTACCTTGCACACTGCTGTTGCTTTCCCTGGGGCTGTTTTGAACTGTCAGCTGTGCAAGTGGCCGTTTTTTGTGCTTCTCAGGAAAGCAGTGAGAATAGCAGAGACTTTTTACAGTAGCTCACAACTAATGTATTTCTTGTCCTTTCTTCTATGGAGTTGTTACGAGATGGCCTTTGAGTTCCCTGGGGGATTGATAAGGACATTAGGTCTTTGTCAGGACAAGACAGCAGGACACCAGCACCTCGTGAGGGTTGACAGGAAAACACCATCCCAAGTGTCTGGTCCAGCTCTTTGGTATTCACCTGATGGCTTCTATTTTCTGCTGGTGGGTCTTTTGTAAGTGTGTGGCAGCTTCTGTTTGAGGTTCTTAAAATGCTTTTCATCTTTGCATCTGGCTACACAGTATTTCCAACTACAGAAGGAAGTCTTATCTTGCCCTTACAAATGATAAGATGTGTATCCAAGAGCTGATGTGTTCGTGGTCCAGCAGGAAGCTCTGTCACTGTGCACAGATAAAGATCTCCAGTTTTGGATCTTTAAAATGTATTTTTCACTGCTGGCTTTGTAAATGGGCTGTTAAAATTTCACCATGTGTGGGACTGTAATTCAGTGTCCAGATAGAGAAATACTAAACCAAACTGTCAGTGTGATTGTACAGGTCAGAATGGTTCACATGTGTGACCAGTGCAAACCAAAATCCATCCTCCCCCTGAGCCCATGTTCACACACCACCAGCACACCTGGTCCAAAAGTGAGTCACTTCCTATTTTTATTCCTTTATATACAAGTTCAGTTTTTCTTCTGTTTTGAAGTATAATGCATTCTGCCTCATCTTATTTGCAAATATTTCTCATTTTCAAGTGGATCTATTTTTAAAACAGGACTCAAAACATACTTTTCAATAGCTAACAAATGACTGCTCTGTTGTTTGTCTGTTGAATAGAGCTAAAATTTGTTCAGAGTTAGCTCTGAAATTTTTATTTTTTTTTTTAATAATCAGCTTGTAATAAACAGGGGAAGATAGCTGCTTTCCTACCCAGGAACTGTCATAATCTGTAACTTCTAACGATATTTTAAAAGGAAAAACTGTCTTCCTTCTGTCATGTGCAGCCACAAGGATTTCTGTAAGTCATGATTAAGACTTTAATTCAGGGCTTTTACAGAGTAAGTGTGGAGTGAGAGGAGATAATGAAAATGGTGATCTTTGTGAAGCAGCCACAGGAGAGGGATCTGTTTCATGTTTCCTTTCCCCTTTGCCTAGGCAGCTGTTTGCTGTACCTAAGAAAAACTTCCTTTTCGGGTCTGGGAAAGTAAGAAAGCTGGGAGGGAGGAATTCTGCCCAAGAGTGGCATGAGGAAACTCACAATTCTTGCATGTCCTGTGTGGTGAAGTAAAGCCCAGAATTATAACCTTGTGCTTCTCCCACACATGGAATATGTAGGAAAGCTGCACATAACCCTGTTGCTGCTGAGGATGTTGAGGTTATAACTGCAGGCTGTCCCCTATGGGAAAGAGGTCAGTGTGTATTTTGGTTTCTTATCACTTGAAGGCAGAAGGAAGTTGCATAGAGGATGGGGAATGTCTGTTGGTGGGAATGTATGGTACCTCCACTGGGGTATGTGTGAGCAGCATTCTGTAGTTTGTTAAAGCTGGGCTGTTCTGGGTTTCCTTTGGATGAAAGTCATCTCAGCTAACCTTAATTTCCCCTGTCTCAATGTTCACATGAGAACAGGCACACTCGTGTCTGTAAGTCTTGTTCCATATTTCAGAGCTGCTGTGATGTTGGAGATGCTGTTTGAGCATGTAGCAAGAAGCTGGGGTTAGTTTGCCCCGAGGATAATGGGTGCTTTGGAGGAAGGAATGTTTATTTGTGCCTGACAGTATCTTGTTGAGGAAAATGGGATCTTTTGTGTATGTTACAGCGCTGGGTAGGGAGTCTGTTTTACATTTTGAAAATAAAAATGTAAGCCTGATATCCAGGGCAAGTTATTTTGATGACAATGCTGTGTTTTCCTGGTGTGTGCTGTGGTTCAGCTGTAGCATCCTTTTTTCTCTCCCCAACATCCCAGGAGCCATATGCATCCATGAACATAGCCAAGATACATACCAGGCTGTCTTCATCCCTGTTTCTCACCAGTACAGCATGAAAAAATTGAAGTTTGAAGTTATCATATAAAAGCAGAAAGAAAATTAATTAAAGGTCAGAGTGCTTTAGTGTAGTGAAAATTGAGAG
The DNA here is from genome assembly GCF_001522545.3 of Parus major. Taxonomy (NCBI): domain Eukaryota; kingdom Metazoa; phylum Chordata; class Aves; order Passeriformes; family Paridae; genus Parus; species Parus major. Next base: position 5,528,449 of record NC_031787.1, on the reverse strand, counting down.
GAGGCAGATACAGAGTTATTCAAATTGCTTTTGACTTCAGGTAGGTTGATTTTCCTATTTCTTGCATATGTTCCCATGGTAAAAGTGTTATCTGTCTCACAGCTGACCACTAGTATTTGTGTTTCAAGCACAGCCAGAAATCTTCATTTGAAGCTCTGGCCAGGCCCTATAGTCATCCTGACTTGTCTTTTCTACATCTTTCCTTCACCTTAGGAAGGTGCAACACCTGGCAAGACCTACTTTATGCTTGTGTTGTCTGTCAGCTCCTGCCACGTTGCAGAATACAGAGTTAAATCTAAAAATACTCATAAAAAGAGGTGAGAGCTTTGAGCAAAGTAAAGTAAGCCACTGATTTGGGTCATGAAGGGGAATTGATGTCACTGGTTCTTCGTTGCAGCTTTCTTGAGCTAAGAAGTTCTGTTCTGAGCTGTGAAGATGCAGAGGAGCAGGGGTGAGCAAGTGGTGCTCAGGACAGAGAAAGGTGATCTGTGTCCATTTGTCCCCAGGAGACTGCCCAGACCTTGACCTTGTAAGCCTGATGTGAGAAGTCAAGGTGGTGTTAAATGCTCTGCAATTTCATTTGTCTTCACAGTCTTCAGTGGTAGAAAACACTTACCCACTGCTGTCCTTTAGAGAAAGAGTGACTGTGGCATCAGGTGATTAAGTGCTTCATCCAAAATTATGTCAGGAACCTGTGGTGAACCAGATACTTCCTTCCATCTCTCCTGTCATAGACTAGTCCATCATCAGGAGACCACTCTTCTAACATAAATACAGTCAAAAAACCTGAAGCCAACTGTAAAAGGAGTCGTGTGCAATTTTTGCCTGTGTCAGAGTGGTTATGTGGCTTCAGTAATGTTTGTTAAGTGCTTTGATATGCTTTGGTGAAGGACAGTGTGTTAATAATTAAAATTGTAAAGAAGTTCTGGAGTAACATGGGGTTTGATGACTGCTTTCTGGTCTGTTAGTTAACAAAAATGCAAAATATAAATGGACGAATCAGCAGGAATTGAGTTGAACGCTCCCTTCCCCCAGCCACCTGCATGGGCTGAGTACAGAAAGCAGCTAATTGTCTGCTCTGCTGCAGAGATGAAAGAAGCTGGTCCTACAACAGGAAAGGCTATTGAACTGCATGAAGGTGGTAAATTATCAGCAGTGAAAACCTTTTGAGTCGGTATCTTTACGTGCTCAAAAAGTACATTATTTGTACTGGTATTGACAGCGTTCAGGGGCTGATAAAACTGGCGTCTGGTGACGTGAATTTTATGTTTCAGTACCTGTAATTAAGAAGTCTGTAAAACTGAAACTTGTTGTTGGAAACTCTGTGCCATCGCCCTGTTTGGGTGTAGTTGAAGGGTGTGTTTGGTGAGGACAGGCCCTCATAATGGCTTTATCTTGGCCCAGCTGACGAGCTGCTTGCAGAACTGCTCTGATTTGAAGTGGGCAGGCTGTAAAGCAGCCTCATGTTTGTCCATTTTCCTGCTAGCAGTTCCATTTGCAGAGTGCAGGCAGGAGCAGGCTTCTTGCCAGCAACAGCTTCATTCAGATTAGGGCTTTAGTTCAATTATGTCCAATTAACTTTTATTGCAGATAGCAGTGATAATTACTTACAAGTCAATTTTTTGGCTGTGGTTATCCCAAGGCTAAAGTCTGAGCTTGATGGATTTTAATAACTGAAGTGACGTGTAGTTTTCCTCTTTTTTTTCTTCTTCAGGCCTCAATTAGATGAAAGGTCAGAAGCTATGTAAAAATCCATCTTACAATTAAAGCCAACTGTTCCACTCCTCGGCAGATGCATAGTACTGTGTTTTAAAATAATCTCTTGGGGCAGACCTAAAAAAAGGCTTTTTAAACTCTAAGATCCTTGAGCTGGCTGCTGCTTTATCCGAGAAGTGAATTTGGTGGAGCTGATGTCACACGTGGCAATACCTGAAGCCGAGAGCCGCCTTCTTGGCTTTTTTTACTGCACTGCATCCTAGAAACTGCTCACCTAGAAGCCTTCAGTAATAGCCCTAGGGCATGAGGAGTGTGATATGAACAATATTCCATTTAAGTGCTGTTATCCCAAAGCTGCTTCCTTTTCTTCCCTGTTGGGCGTTGCCATCCCAGCTCGGAGAGAGAAGCAGAGCTGTGCTATGGCAGCATTTAAATTCTTTCTGCCTTCCCCAACAAACTAATTTTGTTGACTGAGTAACATTATAAATGGAGGTCAGCCTAAAAGGTGACGTGGTTTACAAGCAAAATCATAGTTAGTTAAATGCCAAGAAGCAAAAATTGATTTTGATTAAAACTGTTGCAAGGGCTCCACAAAAGGTCCTCCTGAATGCAGAAAGCCAAAGGTCCTGTGCTGGCAGGTGCTGACAGTGCACTCCCCATGCTGCAAAGGGCAATTTCCTATTGTTCAGTTTCCTATTTATTTATCCCCAAGTCCACTCAATGCTATTGTGATTTATTGCCATTTCAGAGGGCAACTTCTCTGCCCACTGTTTTGCAGTTTTCCATTTATAAAGCATTAAGAGGATGTGATACCAGCCAGTGATGAATACAGTGCTAGTTTGGTAATTTTCTTCCAGGAAACACTAAGATTTATCTCTGGCTCTTCAGCAGTCCTGGGAAAGGGCCATTCTGGTAAGTGCTTAAGAATAAAGGGCAGTTTTAGAGCTAGAAAAAGGCAGGAAGCCTGCAGGATGGGTCTAGACACTGTCAGGCAAAGCATGGCTGCCTGGAAGGAGTTGTATTGAATGCTGAGGTTGGCAGGAGGGTTCAGTGTCTGCTGTTGACATGAACAAGTCTTTGAAACCCCTACATTTTAGGTTACTTCGGGAGAGAGAAAAGGAATTATTCTCCTTGGTGTTGAGCAGGCTGCTGGGGGGTAAATGGCACACTGAGTTTCCCTCAGAGCATGAAAACTGGCCCAGATTCAATTATGTTTCCTGGCAAGCTCTTGCAGACATTTGTACCAAAGAAACTTCACAGCCCTGGTTAGTTTTTGTTGTTGCCTGCAGCATTTATGTGTTCTGAACTTGGCATGTGCTGCCTGCGCTCGGGGGGTTGCCGTAAATCCTGCCCATGACTCTGGAACTTCACGGTGGATATGGAACTACCTTGTGACTAAACAGCAGAGGAGAAGCAAAGCATAGCAGCCACAAGCCTTTAACAACCCTCACATAGAGGCTTTCGGGACCCCAGGGTGCTGGAAACTTGGAATAGTTTGGAGCTTTTTCTTTCGTGTGTGGGTGGATGCTCCCCGCTTCCTCCTGGCCTCCGGCTTTGTGAACAAGCCCACAGTTAATTGTGGAATTTCAAACATGTGTGTTCACTTTCAGGAACCTAACTTCAGACTTCACCAACTTGCTTTCCTCTAAACCAGCTCAGTTTCCCATGTTTCGGTGGCCAGGTGTGGTTTGTGGGGAGTTGTTTCCTTTGTGTTCTCACCCTGTAAGGCCTCTCAGGAGCTTCAGAGGCTGGTACATCTAAAAACTTGGCAATAGCTGTATATGTGGTGGTCCATTTATGTGATGATAAAACTGTTAGAAATTTCCTAGTAGTTGCTTTACACATAGGTTTTACTCTAGGTGGTAAAAGGATCCCCTTGGTCTGAGAAGCAGAGAGGCAATAAATACTAAATGTTGAATATAATTCAGAAAATTATACATTTTTAAGTCAAGAAAGGCAATATTGTGATAAGTTCTACTGGAACTGATTCTTAGCTCTGCAGGGGTGTCCTTGGGCAGTGGGTAGATGTGAGTTCTTGCATCCTCGTGAGCCCCTGTGGTGACAGGGGACACTGCTGCCTGCACCAAAAAACACCATGATGTGCAGGTAAGGCTGAATGTAATAGTCATTGTGAGGATGTGCCAATTACCCCCAAATCCCAACCACTGCAAATCCCTCTTAAGCTTAGCATGCTTTGATTTAATTATTAATAAATCTTAGGAGAAAAAAGAAATCTGTTCACATGTCTAAACCTGCTATTTCGTGGAGCATCCTGCAGTGTGTGTGCTGTTAAGATTATATCCCGCAGCCAGATTAGATTAAAATCACTTCAAAGAGGGGTATTTATTTATTTATTCCAATCTAATGATTGGTTTCCTCTAGAGATATGCTTTATCTTTTTTTATATATATATTTTCAAGACAGAGCTTGTTGTGCTGCGTTTGGCAGTGTACAGAATCTGTTTAAAATGCAATTTAAAACCCCAGGTTTTCATGGTTCATAGCCCTCCATGGCTGGGTGCCACTGGTCAGATCACTCTCCAGTTTGCAGCTGACTGGTTTAGCTGACAGTGTGACTGACCCTGGTACAGTGCAAAACCCTCTCCATTCCAGTTCCCCCAGCAGCACACCATTCATTCTTGGAGGGGTTGGAGCTTTGCAGGTGCTGGTGCCCACACAAGTTGCCACTGTGGAGCCAGATCTGCTGGTGAGAAGTCCTGATGTGCCAAGTTCAGTTCATCTCCTGCTCTGAACTAATTAGAAGGAATAAACCCAAGCAGGAGGGGCTGATGGGCCCAGCTGCCAATCCTGAGACAGCCAGTAGTGCTCACCTCAATCCCAAATACAGCCCATGCCAGGGATTTCAGTTCATTTTAGCTGGTGGTGAGTTGGAGTTGTCCATGTCAGCTCATGCTGGGTAAGGGTCAGGTCAGAAAGTAGCAGTCAGGTGCTGAGTATCTCAAAGGGAATAAATGTTAATTAATTTCTAACTAGAAAAAATGAATGGGGTGCTTGTCAGGATATTTTGGATGTGTTTGTTTTCAAATACTCAGGTTTCAATTATGAAAACCGGTGTTGATTTCATAGAGAAGAAAAACTGAAGCAGGATTTTAATTATAGTAAGAAATTCAGTGATGGAGTTATGGTCAGCACTTCTATACAAGTCTGAATTTCTTTTTCTAATGCTCAGCAGTCATCAATTTGCTTACTGCAGATCAAGCTAAAAGAGCGATTTTAGGCTTCCACTTCAAATTATTTTTTAAGTCCAGTATTTCCTTTAAAATTATTATTTCCACCCCAGTCTTTTATGAACCTTTGGCATTACCTAAAACGATTATCTGCCTGTGGGAACAAGTTGCCTTTATAGCTCTCTCTAAAACATTGCTCTCCATACTGGAGCTAAAGCTTCTGTAAATACATGTTTTGACCTTCAAGGAAGCACTGCTGTCATGTAGCAGGAGCCTGGCTATTCTGAGGTGAATGCTGTGACCACTCCTAATCACTTGTTCTCTCTCTCCTAATGTGCCATTATCCTGTTTATTGCTGTGTGCACCTCGCTGGGGCACTTCAGCAAGAGGCTTTCTGAGAGCATCACAGTTCAGGCTCTAATGAGCATTAATGATGGAGCAGGTGAGCAAACCCTCCCTGCATCTTGCTGCCAGAAATGCTGCTTCCTCAGTCAGAGCGTGGCTGTGCTCTTTCAGGGCTGCACACAAACTTACCATCAATTAAATAATGTTTTAGACACTGACCTCCTTTGGGCCTGCAGGGATGGGAAGTGAATCCTTGGTTGGCATCAAATGTTGTTGGAGTAAAAGGTGGATGCTCAGATGAATATGGGAATAGTGTGATCTGTTTTTCTGTCTACAGTGAAGGCTCTAAATTTTGTTTGTCTGCTTTTCACTGAGAAATAGGTCTTGTTTGTGCCAGCCTTCTGAAGTTGATGAAATGAGAAAAAAGGAAAATACAATTATTATTTTTTTTCTTGCTGACTGTGGGTGTTTCTGTTGCTTACTCAGGTAAAGCTCTGACAACTCACAGTGGTTTTGTCTTCTGATTAAAAGGAGCTGGATTCTTGTTTTGTCTTTTTGGTCTTACTGGCCATGATTTGGGACAAGGAACTGCTGCCCACAGGCTGTTTGCAAAGTTTCACTGAATGTTGTGTATCCACAGTCACGACTGAATCTCATCTATAAAGGCTGAGCAACTTTTCAGTTCCTCAAGCAATTCTTTGATGTCGTGGATGTGACAGGTCTTCAGTCATCATTTCTGAAAGACTCCGAGAATTCAGTCTTCTCCAGAGAATCAGAAGAAAATTCAGGTTTAGATTTATTTTACAAGGTTTTACATATCTTGGACTTTGGGCAGTTCAGATTGTTGCTGTCTCCTAGGAATGAAATGGAGAATGATACAAACACGCTCTGTTGGTGGTTGTGCTGTCAGCCCTGCACCTTGGTGAGGAGGTGTGTGTGTTTCTCACGGCACCAGGTCTGTGTTACTCTGCGTGGGAAGAGTGAATGGGCAGCAGCCTGGATTGTCAGACTGACATTCAGTGCCCAAAACTACTTTTGTTAGTCACAGCAGCACCCAGCAGGCTCACTCAGCCACACTGGCTCAGCTTTGGACAGCGCTAGCTCAGTGAAAATGCAGAAGCTCTCACAAATTAATATTTGTATGAGATTTCTTGGCCATTGGTTTAATCAACCTTTGCGTGTTGAGCTGAGGAGATGCATAAACATGGAGCTAATGAAGTGTACACAGTGAGTAATTGCTGTGCTGCAGGAAAGCTTTGAGTCCACGCTGTTCACTCCATTTGTGCCGGCACTCCATGGGCAGTGTGACCTGTGCTGGTGGTCTGAGGTGAGGTTTTGCATTCAGGTCTTTAGAAGGTCTCTGCAGAAATCTGCTGTTAGAGGTTTCTGGAGCATGAAGGTGGCGGTGCTGATGGTGTCACATCGCTGTCATCACATTGTTTGTGCCGTCTCAGCAGCGAGACTCTTTCAGAAGTGGCCTCTGAGAGGTTTTGGCAGATGTGGTTTCTCATGAATGGCCTTGAGCTTTCTCCTTCCCCCCCTTTTGATCTCTGAATGCCTTCCCAGTTGTTTTAATTGGGGTTGGTGAAACAATGACTGAAACTAAATCAGTTTAACATGTCTTGAATCCTTCGACTTTTTGCATGTTTTGGAGGTCATATAACAAGTCCCAAAGCCCTTCTAGCTGCTCCTTAGGTATTTTGCTCTCTATAGCAGCACTGGTGCTTGTGGACATCTGGACAAGGAGAAAAAATCTACTGATTTCTCCAGCTTTGTTCTGTCACCCAGTTTTTCAGAACTTTCTAGAATGCTGCAGCCAGGAGGATTTGTACAGGGGCTTGGACCAGATGGCCTTTAGAGATCTTGTTCCAACTTAAATCTCTGCAGTTCTAGTAACATTGGACACTTTGAACTCCAGTTAGCCTTGATGTTGGGATCCCTCTTTGTGCAAATGGTGGGATTCGAGGGGAGTTGTGCCATGTTTATATGCAAGGAGCTTTAGTGCTCCATTTTGAGGTTTGATTTCTTAAATGCTGGACCAAACAGAATAGGATGGTGGCACCTCTGCAGCCCCTTTGTGCACATCTTGCTGTTATCTGCCCCACAGCAGCTCAGGTTAGCAAGTCTCTGCTGAAATGAAGGAAGTTGTAGCCATTCATCTTTCAGCCTAATGGACCACAGAAATTACAAGCTGTAGCATGCAGCTTAATCTTGCCACAAGGCAGAATGCTGCATACTTTGCCTTCAATTTATGCATGCCATGCCTTTTTGTTAAATGCAAAAGGGCAGCTGACAGGGTTTCTCTAGAGATGTTGCCCTGGTGGATACCAGTGCATTTCAGCATAGTGAAATGAGTAATGGTGGTTTCTTTACCATTCATAACAACCACCTTTGAAATGTGAGGACAGAGCTATGGATTATTCTCTGTATGTCAAGCAGCAGAGGAGAGCGAGGCAGCTATTTTGGTTTTAACCCTGCAGATGACCCAGTTCTTGAAGTATTTCCGTTGCTGTTAGGAGATGCAGTCAGGACTGGAGCAGTGGTTGCGCATCTGTGCTCGGTTAGGCCTTCACTCAGGGATGGCTCTCTGCCGCTTTCTTTTCTCTGTTCCTCCTTGTATTATAACTTTGAATTGTCTCTCTGTTGTTGCAGTGTGCAGAGGAGTGAATGCCCCATGTTGTGTTAGTGCCTGTCTGCCATGCTGGCCTGTCTGCCAGGACCAGGTGACCTCTCCTTTCAGCTTCTTTCTTACACGCAGATGAACACTGGACTTCAGAAATGTGAGTGATGTTTTGTCTGCAGGATGTGGTTAACTGTTGAATCTGGCTCTGGTACCGCTGTGACATAAACATTTAGGACACAGTGGAAAAACTATTAAATGTAGAGTCTTTCTTTTGTTGTGCCTTCAAGGCATCTGTCAATAAAGGCTCTGAGAAATGGCTGTAGAGGTTCACATGTGTGTAGCTCCTCTGTTCCTGGCTCTGCAAAGGTTAATTTTAACCACAGCAGGATGCAGCAGGTGAGGTTTCTGTGAGATTCGTGCCTCTCTGCTGAAAAGGCTTTGTGCTAAAAGTGTGCCAGTTGATTTGCTTCTCAACACAATTTTTTCCTCAGTCTTTTTCGCTTTCCTTCGTGCAATTGCTCGTAGACACCAATAAAAGGTGGATCAGTCTAATGCAAACCTTTTCAGGTCAGCAGCTCTTGCTCTACATACCTGGGGCTTGTACTGCAAATATTAAGTGAGCTAGCCCAAATTACTAAAGTTCAAAGTTTCCGTCTTCTTTCTGATGTCTCTTTGCTGCCTCTGAAAATATGTCTGCAGAGTGCTCTGATAATTCTTTTTTGATAACTTCAGTAATTTTTTTCATAGTTGTACTGGTATTTTTAAGAACAAGTTGTGCTTGAGAATGTAAGTTTACTGACTGGAGTTTTTTTTAATTCTTACTCTGTCTCTCCTCTTTATCACTGAAGTAGCACATTGATTGTTCAGCTGAAATTTCAGAAATGCCAAGGTTTCTATGTAAGGTCTGTGTACTTGGTTCTTAGAGCTGTGACCTGTCTCTTGTGTTTGAAATGTGCATTGGGAGATCTCAGTTTCCTGATGCACTCGTTGCTTTTTAAACCCAAGTGATTTGCAGTCCACTTGTAGCTAAATTGTTCATATAGTGAGGCTTATGATGCTACAGAAAATAAATAGGGAAGATAATTTTGCACTTAAGTGGCTTGCCAGAAGTGACTGACACAGTTCACATACACACCTGAGCTCCCACACTGCACTTCTGCCAGCTCCAAGAGATTGGTAATTGTAATGACAGTCAGCAACAATAAAAATCTTCACTCACCAAAGGACTGGTGATGGCATCAGTCTGGGCATCCCTTTCTTTCTCTTTCCTATTCCCAGTGTGAGCATTGCTGACAGCCTGTGGGGTGAGGACGTGCCTAGGTCTGTGCATTGTGTGAGATTTCTTTGTCAGAGCTTAGTTCTGAAAGCAAAATGTTGAGGTTCATGTGAGGGCAGCTGTGCATAAATCAGGTATTTGCTAATTACAGCTTTACTAGGCAGCATGCTGGTATGTTGGGCAGTTTTCCTCACCTGATGGATGGTACCTGATGCTGTTTCTTGGAGATCTGCAGATCCATGTGCTGAAAGCATTGCTGTGTCCTGCTCAGTGAAGAGCTTTGGGAACTGCATTTCAAAGAATTTAGGACATAAAGTAGCTGGCAGGCACGGGCTGGCAGTGGTAATGCTCAGCTGTTGGGTTTGTTCTGATTTATATGGAAGATGAGGCTGCTGGTACAGACCTCGCTCAGCCCCCGCTGCAGATGTGGGCACGATTAATTGGTGCATTTCTCTTCTGCTGGAGATGCATGAGTAGCCCAGCCCCTGGCCAGGGCAGAGCTGAGTTAATGAGCATTTTTTGATGGAACAGTAACTTGTGATGGGGGGTGGAAGCAGACTGTAATAATAGTGCTGTTGCTTTTATGAAAGGCACAGGATCCACAGAATTGCCTTTCTTCAGACTTAGAGTGTTTGTATTAATAATTTTTAAGTCTAGTTTTCTGGATCAGACTTTTTATTAGTGCTTAAAAATCCACATTAGCTCAATTACCATATTCACTCTGTAATGAGGGGCTTGTTCTTACAAGTGGTCTGTGTAGTAGGAGTTTGGTAGATTTATATGCACATATTTTTTTCCTTTAGAAACTGATGACTACAGGACTTCCAATATCAGTATTTTTTTGTTGAATTCCATCCTGAGTTCAGGCTTAACCTGGAATTCATCCTTTTCCATGCAGGGGATTTCTCACTGGCCCAGTATCTGTATTCTTTCCTCCCAGTGACTCCAGTATAAACCTGACTGGTCAGTTGGGATATTTGAGGCAAGATTGTTCAGGCTGTGTCTGCAGGTGCTGTTGGACATAGCAGCAGTGCCAAACCTTCTGGGGAGAAAAAAAAGGTTGTTTTTCTGTGACAATGGTGCAAAATCAAGTGAAAGGTGCTCCTTAGGAAGTATTTTGTTGGGAGGGGACATCAGAGAAGAGAAGATTGGACTAAATGTGGGATCATCAGCTAAACTGAGTCTTTTTGGGATGGTTCTTTGTGTAAAGCCTTTAGAGAAACTGCTGAAATTGAGGGGTTTATGCAGAAGGTGGACACAGCTGGTTCTGGCTTGTCTCAGTGCAGGAGCTCCCATTAGGGTAGCAATCCTGGAAGGCCTGTTTGTGTTTTGTTTAATGATAATGAAAATTTAACCATAGACAGCTTTTAAAAGCAGTGGTTTTAAAGTCTTAATGTGAAATGCACTTAAAAGATGTTCCATTAGTGCTGAGGTGAGGCAGGGAAATCTGTCTCGTTCCATGACAAAAATAGCTCCAGTGGTAAGGCCAGGAGTGTGACCAGAGGAATTGGTTGCCACAGGGATTAGCAGGAGTTGTGAACTTGCAGCTCACCAGTTTATTGGGGTGATTGCTCATATGCATAGCTTTGCCTAGTAAGAAACATGAAATAATTACTTTTCAATAAAAGTATTCTGCCTTGCATTCACCATTAGGGAACTTCCTGGAGCTCATCCCATTGTTTTCCTAATGAAGCTTCTTCCTCTGCTGTTGTCTCATCTTTTTATTATGGCCTGATCTGGAATTCTTGCTCTTGCACACAAATGATGATATTCCAATACCAGCATTTTCTTCAGACTATTCTGGCAGATTTTCCATTCACTTAGTTACCAGAACTAATTATTCTTTATTGATTTGTAGGGCATTTGTATGGGATATTCAGTTTCTTACTGTGTAATGCCTTTCTCCTAATATTTTACTGCCTTGAATTATTACAGTCATGGAATCTTGCCTATGGAACTACTAGCAAAGCACATTGGGGTACTCAGAAATACATCACCTTCAGGCCTGATAATATGGCTGAGTTAGCCTGGAGTAAAAGGAGTAAAATCTTACCTGTGCATAAGCCAGGTTTTGTTTGGAATGGTGCTTGGGTTCAGAAGATCCCATCCAAGGGGAGTAAAAGGTGATTTGCCTTTGGTAGGATGCCAGATGATGATCCCAGATTTGATGCTGGGGTATCATTTAACTGAGGGGTTATTTTCTCTCAGAGGAAGGAATTCTTCCAGGTTTGGGAGTAGAGGTGTGTCTGATTTGACCGATGGCTGCAGCTGGTTCGAGCATTCCATGTTTTAGCTGCTTCCTAAAACTTCTGTGTAACAGAAAATCAGATGATTGGATAAGAGAATACTCAGTGTGTCTGTTTAGTGTGTATATTTAATTCTCTGATTTGCCTATAGAAATGTAAACCAGGCTGGGGAATTTTGATGGCAAAGGTGTCTTAAAGCATCTCCTTAGTTTTTTATCTGAGAATAGAATGTGACGGTGTCTGCAAGCATAACATTAACCATAACACAGCTATGGGGTCCTTTGTCCTTTGGTTCTTCTCTGGTTCATGGAGGGTTGCCAGGGTCATGTCTTGTGGAAGAAACAGACCTTGATGAGCATGGGCAGTGCTAAAAATAAAGGTTGGGAGTTCATGAAGGCCTTGGCTTTTGAGGCAAGGTAATACTGGCAAATGCCATTCAGAGGCTCTCCTCTCTGCTAGGAGCACAGCAGCTCGCTCAAAAGGGCAGATATGAACCACCTGCCTGCAGAGACAGGTACAGGGATGTGCACAGAGAGGATGTTTGGGTTAATATTTCCTTTGAAATAAGAGAAAGGGATGATCTGTGCCAGTGTCTGGACATCTCAGGGAGTACAGGTGTAACTGGCGCCATGGTACAAGCTGTGCTAGAGATGGAAGACAAACTGCTCATAAAGCTTCTTATTTCAGAGAAGGTATTTTTAATACTTATATAATTAATCTTTCTTTTGGTATCCCTTCTGTTTTCCATTTCCTGACCTTTCTTTGCTGAAAGTGAGAGCTCTTAGAGCAGAGCTGCTCTCCCTCACCTGTGACAACAGGAAGCTGCAGGATGCAAAGAGAGAAGTGGCTGGTACTCATCTTTTGGAGGCAATTTGCTTGAAAGAATCAGAGGTGGATTTTCAGCAGGAAGGGCTGTTTGCCTGGGAGCAGTAAGCTCTTCTCTGGAGCATTACATTTCCTTGGGTCAGAGGGGCAGATAATGGGGCTGGGGTGTTCTTGGGTGGCTGCCACATTCCCTGTTCTCTCAGCACAGCAAATAGCACGGGGAGGCTAAAAATTTTAGGGAAAAGGATGGGCATTTTTTTCCAGTGAACTGTTTGCAAGGTGAGGGGGTGGAGGGGGGGAAATCAAGCAAAAGCTAAATTGGATTGTCAAAGCTGCAAGCCATTATTTGAAGATTATACAATGAGCAGGATTTTACTCCCATAGGAGTTAGGCAGCAGTGCTGTGGTGGGAAGCAGCCCAATTCTCTGCTTGGAATAGGATTATGGCAAGAGAACACACATGCATTTCCCTATATTTCTGAAGTTTTTTGCAGAAGGAGTTGGGAGCTGGTGAGCCAGGTAGGTATCTGGTAAATCAGAGGAAGTGAAACCACACCTCTGTCTCCAGAAGCCTTTTGTCTCTGTCTGGGGAGTAGCATGTTTTTAATCCTGAGAGGTAATCACATCATTTTGCCTTGTGATGTGGGGATGTTGTCCTTAGCAAGGTGCCATCCTCAAAAGTCAGCTGAAGAAATAATTGCAGGCCATAAAATAATCAGCCTCCTTCCATTTGCTGGGCTTGGGCTGACAACAGCTTCCTAATGCACAGAAAGACACTCCAAGTGCTTTCAGATGTCAGCACCTAGGAAAGGAGTGGGGTGTAAATGGAGGCTTGAGCTGAAGCTTTGATGTGGATTGGGTTTGTAGGACAAGAGTTTGGTAGTGGGGGAATGCAGGAGCTGCTTAAAAATTTCCCCCATGTCTTATGGAGCCAATGCCAGCCGGCTCCAGGATGGACACACCGCTGGAACAGAGGATTTAAGAAGGGGGGGAAAACCTGCACAGCTGCAGCTGTAGAGAGGAGTGAGAATATGTGAGACAAACAGCTCTGCACAGACCCCCAGGGCACTGCAGAAGGAGGGGAAGAAGGTGCTCCAGGCACTGGAGCAGAGATTCCATGCAGCCCACGGGGAGGCCGTGGTGAGGCAGCTGTGACCATCTCCCTGTGCTGTGGAGATGGAAAAAGTCAGGAGTGAAGTTGAGTGAAGGGGTTTTAAGATTTGGTTTTATTTCTCATTACCCTGCTCTGATTGGATTGGGAATAAATTAAACTGATTTCCCCAAGACTGTTTTGCCCATGACAGTAGCTGGTGAGTGATATCTCCCCTTCCTTGTTCTGACTCTGTGTTTCTTCTTCCCTGCCCAGCTGAGGAAGGGAATGACAAAGCAGCTTTGGGGGCACCTGGTGCCCAGCCAGGGTTGGCCCACCATAGTATGGTTCCCACCTCAGGATTACAGGGCCTTCACATTTAATTAATATCTTTCTGATTTTGGATTCCACGGTAAAAATACTGAGGATGGTTTGAGGAGCTATGGGGAGGCAGCTTAAATTAGGAGAATAAAAACCAGCCCATCAGTGCAAGCTGTGAGGAATATTTCAGCTGGAGACAATCTGATGTTAATAACACGTTACCTGGTTTTGTCCAATTGCAAACATACTCTGATGAGAACATGGTTTTGTTCTGCTCCCCTGGGCAGGTCTTGCCTTAAGCTGAACTTAAGGGGCTTGTGTTGGTCACCAGGTTGTAAAGGGAATGAGGTATCTGCTACGTGACCCGCTGGTCTGGCAGGATGAGGTTTCCTTGCCTCTTGAATCCTTGGAGATTTTCTACTCTTGTTGTGTGACTGTCTTGCCCTAGGGTTGATCCCTTCCTTACCAGAACTGACAAATTTACTTTCTCCACAGGGGACACTACACAGAAAATGAGATCTGCACAGTATCCTACCCCAGCAGAATTGGATGCTTATGCTAAGAAGGTCGCCAACAATCCACTGACTATAAAAATCTTTCCAAACAGCGTCAAGGTTCCCCAGAGGAAACACATACGCCGTACTGTGAACGGACTCGATACTTCGGGCCAGAGGTACAGCCCCTACCCATCTCAGGCCACCACGAAAACGGGCCTGCTGGCCATAGTCAAATCCCCAGCGAAAGGAATCATCAAGGACTTTGACGGGACGCGGGCGCGCCTGCTGCCGGAGGCAATGATGAACCCGCCCTCCACGCCGTATGTTGCACCAAGCACTTTATCCCACCCGCAGGCGCTCGCTCGCCAGCAGGCTCTCCAGCATGCACAGACTTTGCCGCACCCCCAGAGCATCCCGCAGCACCCTCAGGGTATTCCACAGCCACCCAGCTTACCGCACCCTCAGGGGATCCCCCAGGCGCTGCCGCACCCGCAGAACATGCAGCAGCCGCAGGGCTTGCAGCACCCTCAGACCATGGCGCACCAGAGCCTGCAGCACCCCCCAAATGCGCTGCTGCAGCCGGGTTTACATGGAGGCAGAAAGATGCCGGATGCAGACGCGCCGCCGAATGTGACCGTGTCTACCTCAACTATTCCCCTCTCTATGGCTGCCACCCTGCAGCAGAACCAGCCACCGGACCTGAGCAGCATTGTGCACCAGATTAACCAGTTCTGCCAGGCCAGAGCTGGCATTAGCACTACCTCAGTGTGTGAGGGACAGATTGCAAACCCCAGCCCTATAAGTCGCAACCTGCTTATCAATGCAAGTACCAGGGTATCTACTCACAATGTCCCTACACCCATGCCTTCCTGTGTAGTAAACCCTGTCGACCATGCTGCTGCTACTATTCCTCCTGCCTCTGTTAATGTGCCCATGGTCAATATTAACAGGGTGCCACCCGCTTACCAGAACGAAATCAAATCGGTTGCGTGGAACCAGCACCAGCTTGCACATCTGCAGCAAATGTGTGGGGATGCTGCTGGGCCTGCTGGACTCGCAGGGAAGCACCCTCAGAGAGAGATCGCAGGGCAGAGTTTCCCTGGCAAAACTTCCAACTACCCTCAAGAACTGTGCATGGGCCAGTCCTTCAGCTTGAAGCCCCCCATCGAGAAGCCTACGCCTTCTCCGCCTGTGAACGGGTTGCAGGGACCTTTGCCATATACCAATGGGCACTATTTCCAGCCCCTCTGGAATAACATTCTGCCCACACCCAACAGTGACAGCTCTGGGTCCCAGGACCTCGCCATGCCTTTCCACGGGGGACAGCCAGCGGGAGCACCGCTGGATTGTGCAGGAGGAACTCATTACAGAGCTGGAGCTGGCCCATCCAGCCAGAATAATGTGATGCAGACCATGGATTACCTAAGTGGGGACTTCCAGCAGTCCTGCTTCCGAGACCAGAGCGTGGCTGTGCTGGGAAAAGTCCATCGGCCTCCCATGAACCGAGCACCTGAACCAACCGATAGTCGAAATCTTCATATTCAACACCCAGGGTATAGATAGGCTGCAGTCACTTTCACAGACAAAAAAAAAAAAAAAAATTATAGGTTTTAGTCTTAATTTTAATTAATAAGCAAGGCATTTTTAACTTGCAAACTTGTGTGATCATTATAGTACCCATTGGAAGAAGACATACTGTATATTTAAAGAGCTTTGCTTACATGTTATCAACTCTCCTTTATGCATCAAATATTTAACATGCCTTTTGTGTCAAAGAATTTCATTACACTACTTCACGCCACAGCTGTTTCCTCACCACAGAGTCTCCCCTTTGTGCAGCTTTTTTTTTTTTTTTTTGCCTTCTGCAGAGCAGCTCCTCACTGGACTGAGGTTGAGTTGCTGCAGGGTTTCGCAGACACATCTGTTCTCCAGCTCCGGCGAGAGCGAGGTAGCGTAGCTGCTTCCATTTCCATCTCAATTTCCTCACAAGATTAAGAGCAACAGAATTTTGTCAGGGAGTAGGGCTTATTTTCAACTCGAAAGCCCATTTCATTAATGCATTAAACATTGACCATTTGCACTGTCTAGAGGCCTGTGTAATTGAAAAAGAGGCTATGTTTGAAAAGAGCCAGCTAGGGGTATGTATTTAGGCTTTAATAGAGGGAGAAGCTTTTCAGCTGTTTCTTGCCCACGTTTATCATTTAGACTTTTTCCAAAGTCAAAAGTCTCTGGCAGATTTTTCTGACACTTTCTGTTTTCTGGACAGGGTATGGAGGAGGGGAATGGCAGGTTTGGGACGAAGGCAGCCACGGGGAGCTGCCCTTCTTCGTGTTCCCCCTCCCCACTGCCCTTCCACCAGCCTCAAAGCTCACGTTATCTGAATCCCTTGCTGCTAGAAGTCTGGCCAGCCTCATGTGAAGAGAATCCAGACCCACTTGACAACTCCAAAAAGGGTTCAGCCACTTCTCTGGAAGCTGGAATTACTGTCAGGGTGAGGAGATGTAGCTCAGTCCATCCCCGGTGCAGCGAGCGTGGTGCCGCTGTGGGATGGGAGGCGCTTGGTCTGAATCAAAGCTCCTCTCACAAGCCACTGTGGGATTGACAGTTCCCTGTTCCTCTCCACCATCGGATTTAATGGAACAATTCTTCTCCCTGGGAATTAGCGAAGCTATTTATAACATCCCTTTTTCCCAGGGTTTCGGTGCCTAACTCCTTCTGTTCCTTCCCCACGTCACTTCCAGCAGCCAGTACTGAGTCAGTGACTACAGGACACTAACTACTGGGTAACCTCAACATCTTCTTCTCCTCAGTGTACAAAAACATCCCTTTCCTTTCTAACAGCCAAATTTATTGTAAGTAGAAAATTCCTCATCTCTGTTAAAGAGACTAATACTTGAACATAATGATCACAATCAAGTTTGGAAATTAAAAAAAAAAACAAAAAAAAGAAAAAATAAAAGAAGAAAAATTTAAAAAAATAAATGCATTGATTCTTTCTATGTACACTGGCTAAAAAATATTGCTCTACACTGTAACTTTTAAGTGTAATATTTCTGTATGAATGTCGCCTGGTAGTGTGGGTTTGAGTAGCATTGTGTATGGGTGAACCCACTGGCCTCTGCCATCCACTGGCCTCCCTCACAGCCCTTGGAGAAACAAAGCCTTAAGTATTTGCTCCTTGAACTTTCCTTAATGAGCATGGTTTAAAAAAAAAAAAAAAATCTAAAAGACATCATACAAAATCTAAAAAAACAAAAAAAAAAATTTAAAAAAACCCCCAAGTTTTGAAGTGACGTCATAGTTGGCTAGAGATTCTTAAAAGTTTTTCGTAAATGGGAAAATTAGAAAACATTTATTTGTATTTTTTTAATTTAGAATGTGTAGTCCTGGGCTGTAACAAATATTTAGGTTTCAAAGCTTAGCAGAGTACGTTTCTGACTCCTCGCGTAAGTTAGTACACTTATGTCATTATTTAAATTCTTTTAAGTGTACTATAAAGCGTTCTTTAGTGGTAACTCCTGAGCAAAGTTAAGCAATTTGACTAAAGATGGATTAAATTATGTGTTGGCTTGTGTTGCCTTATATTTAAAAAAGGAAAAATTGCCTGATTGTGTTATGCCAAATGATAGCAACATGAAGTCCTAATTTATTGTTTATAATCGTATTCCTGCAGTCTTTGTGAAAACTGGTAAATATACATCTATGAAAGAAAGAGAATCCTGAGGCTTTTCATGCAATATTTTTCTGAATCCATTCTGTTGGAGCCAGAGTTTGAGTCTGAAGCTGCTTGCCCTACAGTCACCCTGTTGTCTTTCCCGTCCCAAACCCAACCCCAGTGAGGGCTGTGCTCTGACCTCACCCCTTCCTGCCCAGTCAGTCACTGTAAGGTGTTCTGCTACCTGAGTCTGTATCTTTTTACTAAATAAAACCTTGGCCTCTCCTCTGTTCCGTAGCCTGCTCCAAATCTTAACCCAGACTGTTATTAAAAGCTAATTTTTAACTCCTGCTCTTCTCCTGAGAGCCGGAGCGGAGCCCTGTGTGGTGGTGGTGGTTGCCTGGGAGGTGTTTGGTGGTGTTGGCAGCACGCTGTGAGTTTTTGGGGACTGTTCTGCACAGGTACAGCCACGACCTCCGAGGCTTTGCCCCGGTACAGCAGGACCAGGGAAGCAAAAATCCTGCTGAGACTCATCCAGGTGGGACATTGCTTGAAAAAATAAGAATCATTTTACTATTAAAATATACTGAAACCTTTCCTTTTGGTGTGGGAGTGAGATTTTTCTTTGAAACAACCCTTTTCTCCTCTGCAGCGGTGCTGTAGTGATGGGTTCCCCATCCTTCCCTGCTCACCCCTAAAGAGAAACACTGTCCTGCCTCATTCCCAGCTGGGACATTGGGACCAAAGCTTGGACCCAGGGTGGGGGTCTGGCTGTGCCACTGTCACCAGGGTGAGGAAGGAAGGAGCCTTGTGTGGCAGGAGCTGCGCCCTGCCCTCCTGGGAACCTGGAAAAACCTCCCGTGGTTTTTTCTCTCTGCCTGGTGCAGAATTAAAGAGGAACCAAAAGGCCAGGAATGTTCCTTCCCCCCGAGCTCTCCCAGGAGCCCCTTGTGGGTGGTCACCAACCTTTGGGGCTCTCACTGCTGCTCCTCTTGCCTTTCTGTCCCTCTGTCCATCCATGGGTCAGTGCTTTCCCCACTTGTGACTCCTGCACAAGGCTCTGCTCCCTGCTGGATCCTGGGTGCCTGCTCTGCTCCTTGAGGAATGAGTAAAGCTCAGGCATTTCCTGAGCTCCTGACCCTCCCTCAGCAGCAGCACCATCCTTCCCATCCTCACACCACTTCAGAATTTCGAGGTGGACACTAGGAAGATGCTGGGAAGGATAAACACGAGCATGGTGTGAACCCTTCCACAGGGAATCTGTGTCCTGTGTTTGGAGCAGGAGTTTTGTTCAGCCATAAGCCCAGTTTGTTACAGCCCAAAGTGAATATTTTATAAAAGATACTGGTGAGTTTTCTTGAAGATTTCCATGTCAGATGTCTCCAGGGGCCTGGGCTGCTCCCGTGGAAACCAAACAGAGCTGGGGATCACTGGGGAGAGAATGGAATAAACCACAAGGCTGATGATAAAGGTTGCTGCTTCTGTGGTACCAAATAGAATTTTCTTTATTGTTACTTTGTTCACAGGAAAAATAATTAAAAAAAAAAGAGATCTGGTCCCTCTGCCCCTGCTGCTGGTTTTACACAGTGCCAATGTGGGGGGCTTGGGTGGCCATGGAGTCACAGGGTAGGTGCTTGTCCCACAGGGAATTTGGGGAAAGGTTTCCAGGGGTTTTTGGGATAGGAATGGATCGGGCAGAGACTGAGTGACTGCTCCAGTAAGAGGGAAGGTTTGGGAAAATAAAAGAATCTCTGAGAGAAAGGTGCTGAAATAATGGTTAAAAATAGGAGGAGGAGGAGGAGTGAAGGAGGGGGTTTGAGTCCTGACAGAATTTTAAAGGAAATTTGTAACATTTGTGGTCACCTTCCAGAAGATGGGACTTGACAGGGTTTCCTCCCCTCCCAGGACTACACCTCATTTAATCTTTGCTTCCATCTCAGAAGGACAAAACTCCAGCCCCATCTCCTGTGCTCTCTGCAAACCTGAGCATCAAAATCCCTATTTCACACTGTTCCCACTGTTCCCCAAATGCTATGGACATTTGGTTCCCACGTGGTTTTCCTGGAATTTGGACTAAACCAGGCAGCTTAGCCTGGCTGAGCTGAGGCAGGAAGAGCTGTTTGCCCACAGGCACTGCTGCATCCCTCTCCAGCATCTGGAAATTCCAACAGCAGCCACTCCATCAGAGCTTCAGGATCCTCTTCTCCTTTGACTCGAAGCTTCTTTGGTATCTGGTTTCTTCATCCATCCCCCCAACAGGAACAATCTCTTCTGCAAGGAGTTTTCAGGAGACTCTCATCATCGCAGCCAGCTGGGTCTGGAGTGAGGTTCTGGTGGAAAATGATCCAGCAGGGATTTGGTGTGAGCAGCTGCTGCAGTCACAGCTGAACTGAGGGCTTTGAGTAAAATCCAACATTTTAAAACTCTCCTTTAGGGCCAAATAGGTTTTTCTTCCAAAGAAACCCAAGGTAGGCAACACCCAGAAGTTTTCTGTGAGCTCCAGCAGCTCTGGCAGTTTGTGATGTTCAGAGAGGAGCAACACTGGGGATGCTGCAAAAAATCAGAGCTGAAAAAAATCCTGCTCTGTGTGAGGTTGTGGGAGGTCCAGAGGATGGAGGAGCCAAAGGAAAGGGGCACACTTTGGACACCCCTCAGCAAGAGCTTTCAGATATTCCTCAATGTTCAGCAGAGCCAAAATGCAATAAAATTACAGGAGTGTTTTATCTGCTTAGTTTAAGTTAATTTCAAAGCAATTGGGTACAGGCTGTTGATTCTGCTGGGGTGGCTGCAAGCCTGAGAGATGTCCTGGCAGTGAAGTGAAATTGCACCAGAAATCTGATGTGAAATCTTTGTCAACTTGCACTGCCCTCAAACCCCTCAGTCCTGGGAGCAAATGGGGCCCAGACAGGTCTTTAATAAAGGATGTGCAAAACAAGTTTTCCTCCTGTTTTTCTCCCTGTACAATATCAATGTCTGGTTTCATTCTCTTTGGAGAAGAAGCATCAAGAATCAGCACAAATCAGGGCACTGTGGTGTGAGCAGATTGGTTTTGCCAAAAATCCTCCCTGTCTACAATCCCAAAGAGGTTAAAAAGGTTTGGGGGTTATTTAGGGCATCTCCACTGTGGTGGGGGTATTGCACAGGCAAATGTCCCTCCAGGTGGGGTCTCCTTCGATTTTTTCTGGTATTTAATAAGATTTTCCTCTCTGATTTGAGAATCTTCTCAAGTTCCTTCATGTCCCAGTGATGTTGGGGCAACTGAGCAGGGAGTGAGGCGGCAGCACAAACCTTTAGAATAAACCCTCAAACCAACAAGTTTCTAGGAAGTTTATTTTTAAACTTGATATTTGAGGCTAAATTTAGCAGCAAAAATCGATTTGTCTCCCTCTCCTCCCCGAGCATTGAGAGCATCTCCCCCTCCTGCTTTTCTGCATCCCAGGCCCTGCTGGGGAATCGCTGCCGCGTTCCCTGGGAACGCTGAAGGTTAAGAGGTGCTCCAAGATGTGGCTGACATTTCCAGACATTTCCAGACGTGGCCAGGTAAAAGGAGCTGGAGAGCAGAACTCAACAGCACATCCCAGAGATAGCACTGGAAAGAGGCAGGAAAAGGGGAAATGAACCCAAACAGGGAAAGCAGAGTTGGGAGTTGGTCCCTGAGGTGGGGACAGGGACAACTCCAAACTCTCAGGGTTGTTTTTTCTTCTCCTTGGCTTCCCTGAGCTCATCCAGGAGCTTCCTCCAGCACCGCTTCCCACTTTTAGTTCATAAATTATAGATGGATTTTGATTTGATTTGATTTCTTTTAAGGCAACTGGTTAGAACAAAGGGTTGCCAACACCCTGTGTGTGGCCTGGTCAGAGGGGCAGGCCTGTCCCTGTACTCTGTGTATGGAGGATGTGTAAATATACACACAAATAAAAATATATAAATAAAATATATGTAATAAATATAAAATATAAATGTATAACAGATAAGAATAAAACAATATAAATAGCTGTTAAATAGAAATTAAATGTCTGAAGAACATGAAGTATGGAAGATGTGTAAATATACAGATAAAATTTTTGTAATATAAAATACCAAAATATTATGTAATGCAATTATATTGATATATGCAATTTGAGAGAATAATATTAAATTATTATTAATAATTTATTAATATACTTATATGGTCTGTTAAACGTTAAATTTAAAATATTTTAAAGTATATATAAAAAGTATATATTAACTATAAAATAAAAAATAAGCATAAAATGTAGAAGAATAAAATTTGTATTTAATATTAATTAGAACAACTTGTTAATGTAATAATTATAATGATTATAATAATCATTATAAATATTATTAATTTATATAAATTATAAGGCCACAAATTTCTATTCACACCTTCCCTTCCCTTGGGTCACCACGCGGCGGCGCCACCGAGCCGAGCACCGGGCGGGGCGGGGACACAGGGACATGGGGACATGGGGACACGGGGACATGGGGACACAGGGACATGGGGACATGGGGACATGGGGACATGGGGACACTGGGACACCGGGACATGGGGACACATGGACACGGGGACATGGGGACATGGGGACACGGGGACATGGGGACACATGGACATGGGCACATGGGGACACCGGGACACGGGGACACCGGGCACTGGAATGGAAGTGACACCAGGGTGGGCTGGACATTAACACGCAGCTGGCACTGGGCACCAGTGTGGGCTGATACTGGACACACCAGGCACCAGTGTGGGCAAGAACTGTCCGTCATTTGGGGCTGGCATGAGGCTGCCATTTGGCACAAGCATGGGGTGACACTGGGTGCCAGTGTGGGCACCAGAACAGGCTGTCACTGGACACCAGAATGGGCTGGCATTGGATACCAGTTTGGAGGCCCAGTATGGACTGGCACTGGGCACCAGAATGGGGCTGCATTTGGCTTCAATGCAGGAATGACAGGAATGACACTGGGCACCAGTACAGGCTGGCACTGGGCAGTGCTGGGGGCTCATACTGGGCACCAGTTTGGGCAGGAACTGGGCACGGTAGAGGCTGGTACTGGGTACCAGCAAGGACTGGAGTATTGCCCATCTGCCCAAGGCCCCGGGCTGCCACACCGGGCTGGGAACTGCTCAGGGGGACATTCCTGAGGGGGAAACGGGGTACGGGGATACCCCCGGCTGTGCTGTCCCCCAGCCCAGCCAGGGCCGCAGGGTGCAGCTAATTAGGGGCTAATTGCATTAAACCGGAGCAGCACTAATGCAATTGTGGGATTATCCTGCAGAGACAGCGACCCCCACATCGCTGCGGGGGGAAGCGTCAGACACACGGAGCTGGGGGCTGATCCAACCCGACCCCCAGAGTCTGCCCCAGTGTCCCCCACCATAGCCCAGCCCCTGGCTGCTCGGATCCCGCCCTTCCCCGGGGCGTTAATTACCCCAGCGCTAATGAGGGGCTGATGGGACAGAGGGGGGGCCTGCAGGGAAACAGCACCGGGGGCTGGCGACCCCCCCCCAGCCTGGCACATCCCCGCTGCTGCCGGTGATTACCGAATTAACCGGCTCCATCTGAGCCCGTCTGCCGCCGGGATGTGGGTCAGGGATTACCCCTCCCCGTGCCCCCCAGCGCAGTCCCGGCCCTCCCGGTCCCCAGCACCCACGGCTGCACCCAGGAGCATCCCCCGGTCCTGCCATCCCCATCCCGGCACGCACAGGATAAAGGTTCAGGCTGAGGAAGGAGCTTCAGGCGGCCGTAATAAATACAAGAAAAGTTTATTGAAAAGAAAAAGACGTGGGGAGGGGGCAGCAGCCCCAGCCTGGGGTAATAAATAACAACCTGGGGAGCACCAGTTTACAAAATATGGCTCTGGGCAGTGGGGTCCTGCAGGGTCCCCAGCAAAGCTGGTGGGGGCTGCTGGGCACCTCGGGAAGGGGCTTAGGGGGCCCAGCCCCCCGGCACCCCCAGGCACCTGAGAAGGGGCTGCCCCAGGGGGCAGCTGGGGCTGTGGGACAGTCCCAGCCCCAGGAGGGATGTGGGAGCAGCCCCATCCCTGCCGGTCCTGAGAGCCACCGCGGCACCCCGGCAGCGTCCCCAAGCCGGCAGCACCGGCTGCGGGCAGGGGCTCAGCACCACTTGGGGCACCCCTGGACGGGCACCCTGGTCACATCCTGTCCCCCTCTGGGGCTCAGGCCAGGATCTTCTGGGGGATCTCCACTGAGGCTTTGATGAAGATGGCGTTGTCACGCACATAGTTCCGCTTCCTGATGTCCTCGTGGGAGATGAACTTGGGGTAGCCGAAGCCCAGGGTGCTCTCATCCAGGGAGCTGCGCGAGGCTCCCGGCTTCTGGAAGTTTTTCCAGTTGGGATCCGGGTGGAAGGTCTCAGTGATGTGCTGGGGCTTGGAGAGCGAGGGGTCACTCTGGTCCAGCAAGGAGAAGGTGACGCGGTAGGAGAAGGGCCACTCCAGCAGGTTGTCGTACTCGCCCGGCAGCACGCGGATGTAGACGGAGAGGTGGCTGCTCTCCCCGCTGCCGTTGCCATTGAGGAAAGCTGACACCTGGAGCTTGTAGCCGTACTTGTGGGTGTAGAACGGGGGGCTGAAGAACTCGTAGTTGCTGCGGGCTTTGGCCTCCTGCAGCTTGCGGGCGTAGTCGGCAATTTTCCAGATGAGCGTCCCGTCGCTGCTCACCGACAGCTCTTCCACGTCCCGACGCAGCTCCAGGATCTCCTGCCGCTGCCGGCCCACCAAGGCACACACCATGCCCAGGTGGGTCTTGGTGCTCTCCTCCAGGTGCCGGCCCATAGCCAGCTTGGGGCACTGCGGGGACAGCGGGACCATCAGCAGGAGGGTGTGAGAGACGGCGTGGGGACAGGAGAGAACGTGGGGATAACGTGGAGATGTCATTGGAGTGTGGGGGTACTGGAGCACGATGGCACAGGGGTTGCACAGGGACAGCTGGCTGGGGTGGCAGGGGGACACTTGGTTGGCAAACACAGGGGTTTGGCCATGGAGCCACATGGACGGGACTGACAACAAGGGATGGGACAGATGTCAGGGCAGGAGAGCTGTGGGGGTGCTGTGGGGCCCAGGTGTGACACGGTAGGGACAGCACCCCATGCCCACAGATGCCAGGAAGGTTGGTCACAGGGACAACACTCACCCGGTGCTTGCAGCCAGCTTCCTTGAAGGGGCACAGCAGCATGGCAGTGTTGCAGCTCTCCTTGAGGTGGGTGGGCACATCCTCCCGGGCAATGCTGGGTGTCCCACACTGGTTGGGGCACGGCACGGGGTACCGGGGACACTGGTACTGGTGGTTCTGGGGAGGCAGAAAGGCTGTCAGCTTGGGCTGGGAGCTGGCAGGGTGAGAGTCCCCATGGGCTCCGTCTCACCTGGATGGTGTCAAAGACAAACTCCTTGGAGCAGTAGGAGCAGGGCTGTGTGCGCTTGGGGCACTCGGCCAGGGCGTGCTGGGACAGCAGGCGCCGCATCATGCGGGCCCCACACTTGTTCTCACAGTACACACTCTCCTGGGGACACGTGCCCTGGTGGCCCTGGGGACCACAACAGTGTCATCACCCTCTGGCTGTTCTCACCAGCCAGCCCTGACAGGGATGGGGACACACGGTGCCCCCACAGCCAGAAGGCACAATGACTGTATGTCCACATCCCCCACCCCAAGGCTGTCCCCTCCACGATGTCTCCCACAGTGTCCCCACCCAGGGCCTGCCCCATACCCAGGCTGTGTCCCCATGGTGCTCTGCAGCCCACTGGGGTGCCCACACATCCCAGCTACACCCCCACAACATCCCCCAGAGCACAGCCATGCCCACCACGGCACCCTGGCCAGCTGTGTCCCCCTCAGGGTCCCACACCCACTGCCCACCTCGAAGGCCTCCCCAGTGAAGTCGCTGGCACAGAACTCGCACTTGACCCTGCGCTTGGGGCAGCCGTGCTGGACGTGCTCGGGGAGGTCACGGCGGCTCAGTTTGGCGCTGCACCGGTTGGGGCAGGGGATCACGTTGAAGCCACAGGTGCCAAGATGGGCCTGGGGGACACAGGGATGGTGATGGGAAGGCCACGGGGTACAACTGTGGCCACTCCCCCATCCTCCCAGGTCCTACCTGGAGGTGCTTGATGAGCCCGCTCCAGCGGCAGCCCTCCTCGCTGTGGATGCAGCGGATGGCCAGGCTCAGCACCTGCGCCTCCAGCTCGGGGTCGGGGTAGATCTGGAGGGGCAGCAGTGGGATATCAGCATCCTGCGAGGGCACAGAGCCCCCAGCACAGCCTGGCCGGGAGCCTCGGGCACTCTGCCCAGGGACGGATCCCCCCTGGGCACAGCAACAAGCGCCCTTTGTCAGGAGTGGGCTTCCGCTCCCCGGCGCCGCGGCACAAAGGGCTCTTGCTTCCGCCCTGGCGCCCGTGCCAGGCCCGTGTGGCTGTGCCAGGCGCTGTGCAGAGCCTGGGGATGGCCCCTCGGTGGGGATGGCCCCTTGGAGCAGGGTACCCATCCGTGTGCCAGGCTCACCTTGGCGTACTCCAGGGGCAGCTGATCCTCTGGACACTTGAAGATGCCTTCGCTGCAAGACACAGAAGGCTCGGGATCACTTGGGGCTGGGGAGCGGCGCGTCACCAGTGACACAGCCACGATGTCCCACCGGGTCCCCGCCATCCCAGCCCAGGACATTGGGACTATCCCTGTACTGCTGAGCGCTCACCCCGTACCAAATCCAGCCGCCACCCTGGGGGAGCCACGGCTCTAATCCTGCTCCATCTGTCTGAGCTGGGAAATGCCCCCGCCAGACACCCCCTCAGGCAGCCCCCCACCCCCAGCCGGGCACGGCGGCCCCGCTCGGTCCCCAGGGGGCTGGGTCAGCCGCCGTGAGCGTGGCACCATCTGGAGCCCCGGCAGCTCCTTGCCCATCCTGTCCCCTGGGATTAAGGAGGGTGCCGGCGCCAGGGTGTCCACAGCCCCAGGTGCCGGGGCCCAGGGGAGGTGGGGGAGGGCAACAGCTGGGCTCCAGATGTGCAGCCCTGATGTGCAGCCCTGGGGCTCCTGCTCCACAGGAAATGGCCCCAGCAGCCACCACGGTGAGTCAGGACATGGGACAGGGGACAGGCCCTGGAGGGGTCCCCATCCAGCTGGCCCCCAGGATGGGGTGATCCTCCCGAGAGCTGTCCCCGAGGTGGGAATGGCCCTGCTCAGCCCTGACCTGCAGAGAAGCAGCATGAAGTGGAGACAGGGACCCAGGCAAAGAGGCAGCCTGGGCTGTGACAAGGCTGTCCAGGAGTCACCGTCACCCCTGGTCCACACATCACTGGGCCCAGGGGTAGGGGAGGGTGTCCATGCTCCATCCCCGATGGACACTGGGGTGGGGAGAGTACAGGTGCTGCCTATAGGGACACGCAGCAGGACACAAAGGGACCCTTTGGCTCTGGTGTCCTTGCAGTGACACCAGACAAGGCTGTGCCCACTGCATGCCCTTGGCAGGCACTGGCGTGGCCTCGACTGGAGCTGCCAAGTGGGTGTGAGATGCCGGGACAGTGCCAGCAGTGCCGCCGGGCACACGCCAGCCTGGGCTGCCCTGCCATGGCACAGCCACGTCCCCTGCAGCCACCATCCCTGTGCTGGGAGTGCAAGTGAACCCCAGGACCCGCAGCCCCGTGGGGTGTGATCCAGATGGAGAACGGCTGCAAACAGCTCTGCCACGTGCCCTCTCTGTTTGCTGCAGATGGTTTTGCCGGAGTCATCAGGGATCCACCGAGATAAGGTGCTCTCAGACGGGGTCGGGCACCGTGGCACTGCCCCGTGGCTGGCACTGCCCCGTGGCTGGGATCTCTCAGCTGATTTTCCAGGGCTGCCAGCCGTGGACGGTGTTGGGGTGCTGGGACTGGGGGGGAAGTGGGACGATGACCCGAAGCCAGCGCCTAATCCCCGACAAAGCCTCCCCATTCCTCACGCTTGGCCGGGCAGGGAATGTGCTGAGGCAGCACCCAGGGGGACCGTCCTTGCCTCTGACCTTCATGGCGTGTTGGGGCACAGCGAAGTGATCGGACAGGGAACCCCAGCATCCCCCGGCACCCCAGCAGCGCGGTGGGGCTGGATGGCTTAGCCCTTGGGATCCCCGAACTGATGCGGGGCAAACGGGTTGTGCTCGGGGGGGATCCCCGAGGCCATTCCCCCCGGCAGAGCGGAGGTGCCTGCGGGAAGGGTGCGCTCTGACACGTGCCCCGGGGAGCGCCCGGCTCCACAGAAACCGGCCCCGGTGACGGCAGTGCCCGGGAGCGGTCCCCGGGCGAAGGTCGCTCCGGCGGGGAAAGGAGGGGAAAGGCCCGGGGTGACGCCTGTCACCGCCCGGAGAGAGCACGGCCACCTCCTCGCCGTGCCCCGCGGGCCCCCCGGGACCGCGCCGAGAGCGGCGGCCGGGAACCGGGACAGCACCGGTGCCGCACGTGTCCCCCGGCTGCCGGTACCGGTACCGGGGGTCCCGAACCGCACGGGTCGGAAGAGGCCCCGGCTCCTCGCTCCCGGCCAGCGCACACGGCCGGGTCGCGTTCACCCGTGGGCGCGGGGACACCGGGGTGGCCGTACACCCCTCCCCAAAAAACACCCCCGGCCACTTCCTCCAGCGGGGCCGAGGCAGGAAGGGGTTAAGCTCGAATCTCGAAACTCGGCGCTCCGGGCTTCACCCGGCCCTCCTCTTCCTCCTCCTCTTCAGCGAAAGGGGCCACGGGCCGCTGCACCCGCGGGGCGGCTGTCACGGGCTGGGCGCGCCCCGCACCCCCTCCCTGCCCTGGGGCACCACCGGGCACCCCGCACCTTTCCCCGGCCCGAGGAATCCCTGGGCGCCCCGCACCTTTCCCGGGGCACTCCGCGCCTTTCCCGGGGCACTCCGCGTCTTTTCCCGGGCACACTGCAGCCGTTCCCCGGCCCGGAACAACCCCAAGCACCCCGCATCTTTCCCCAGAACCCCCGCACCCCCTAGGCACCCCTCCCCACTTCCGGGGATATCCCGCATTCCCTCCCGGGCCTCCGGGGCATCCGCACCCCGCGCACTCCGACACCGGCCCAGGGCACCCCGCACCCCTCTCCGGGGCACTCCCGGACACCGCACCCCGGGGCCGGCGGTGGATGTGGGGGTGACAAGGAGCACCCGCCGCCCCGCGGGGTGCGGATCCCCGGATCGGCCGGGGCGAGGCTGCGCGATCGGCTGCCCCACGGGGGAAACAGCGCACGGAGTAACGTCAGGCCGGCTCACCCGTGGGGTAATGCGGGGTCTCACCTGAGGAACTCCTGCAGGCAGGTGTCGCAGAAGCGGTGGCCGCAGGTGGAGACGCGGACGGGCTCCCGCATGGGCTTCCCGCAGAGCGGGCACAGCACCCGCCGCCGCGGCCGCTCCAGAAGCTTGTAGTCGTAGCCCGGCATCCCGCCGCCGCCGCCCCGCGCCCGCCGCAGCCGCCCCGCGCCCGCTCGGCTCCGCGCTCCGCGCCCGGCTCCGCCCGGGGGCCGGACGGGGCGGTGGGACCGGCCTGAGCCCGCCCCGCCAAGGGGGACGGCATCGCCATGGCCACCGCCCCCGCCCGGAGCCCGCCTCCCCGCCCGCCGCCCCCGCCGCACGGGGAGGATGGAGCCGTCCCGGGGGCATCACACCGGGGACAGCCCCTCTAAGGGGCTTGGCGTGCAGCACATCGGGGACAGCCACCCCGGGGACTTGGGGAGCACCCCACCGGGCACGGGACTCTGGGGGAATTTGGTACCCACTGCACTGGGAACAGCCGCCCCAGGAGTTTGGGGAGCATCCACATCACATCACATATGGCCCCCTCACCCACTGCAGCCTCCCCTGGCCGAGGGCTGGGCTCTGGGGACACACACTGCAGTGTCCTCGCTGACCCTACATGCCCTCCTTGACTGAGAGGTGTCCCAGAGGTGCCACACTCCTGCAGGCCACAGCTGTGCCCTGAGCGAGGATGGAGGTGGACACAGCTCCCAGTCCTGCTCCTGCCACAGAGAGCAGCTCGTCCCAGCCATCACCCACAGCAGGACAAGGAGGGGCTGCCCTGAGCCCTCCACGCCACAGGCACGAGGGGGACAGATGCTCCTGTGGCTTTCTCTTGTTGGGAGCTCATGCCCCAGGCTGCAACCAACAGCCTTCCTCTAGCCACAGTTTGTAACTGAGCAAGAGCCTGGAGGAGGGAGAATAAAAGCAAATCTGTCTGGCTTCAGCCCCCTCGTCACTCTTTCAGAAATCAGAGCAGCATATGGGAGTATTTGCCCCTTTCCCCAGAGATGGAGCCGAGCAGATGACAGGCTGTGAGCATGTGTTAGTCCCACCAACGCTCACTCCAGCCAGCTTCCCATTAAGGGCAGCAGTTGCTCCAGACCCAAATGTTAGCAGTTTTCAATTAGCAAATGGCAGAGGAGAGGGATTCCTGGGGGACACGCCGAGCAAGTCGAGCTCTATCACTTGTCACTCAAGGAGCTCACGTTACCCTTCTCCCCAAGAGGCTCTGCTTAAAATAAAACCCTGCAGCAGCCTGGGGGGAGGCAGCCTGCTTGCTGCCAGAGCTGCCAGGGAAGGGATGGGTGGCTCATTTCTGGGGTTACCCTGAGGGATGGCAGGTTGTTCTGAGCTGCACTGGGGCTCCCAAATATCAGGGAACCTTGTACTGGGGTACACTGAACACGAGCTGCCATCAGCAGGATATTT
This sequence comes from Parus major, assembly GCF_001522545.3. Lineage (NCBI taxonomy): Eukaryota > Metazoa > Chordata > Aves > Passeriformes > Paridae > Parus > Parus major. The sequence continues at coordinate 5,497,965 of NC_031787.1, read as the reverse complement.
TCCAAGAGACGTGAGCCGCTGCTCAGATGATGGAGAGCACTGAGCTAAACTTTAACCAGCTCCCAGAGATACTGGAAATGCGACAGATAAAAACAAGTGACAGTGGGCAGCTGTACAGAGAGCAGTGGGAAAGCCACCTTGAGCTGGGGTTGAGGTGCTCCTTGGCCGGGTTTGCTCAGGGCTGTGACACCCTCAGGGCAGGATTTACCAGCAGCCCCGTGGTCCAGCTGGTTGTGCCACCCTGTGCCAGCAGAGCCTGCAGCCAGGCTGTCTCCAACAAGAGATAGGCACAACCTGGACACTGTCCCTGACACGCTGTGACCTGGCCCCGGCTAAAAACTGTCCCTGGACACCACTCTGGGACAGGGTTCAGGCTAAAAGGACAGGTCCTTGGTATCCTGGGGTTGATGGGACTCCAAAGACAGGGCACATCAGTCCTGTAAACACTGGCAGCCTGTGCCTCCGATGACAACCATGAAACAGCCGACTTTTATCATTATTTACTGCTTCTCTTTGATGTTTTAAAATTATTCTTCCCTAAGCTCACTGAAGAGCATCTCTGCTAATTAGCCAGGAGCTGACAAAGCCATCAGAAGGTGCTGGCTGTGCCGGCAGGGCGGCTGGGAGGTGTCAGACCCTGCAAACAAAGATCCCTCCTCTTCCCCTCTCCCTAAGGAAAGCCCTCCCCGCACTCAACATCACAGCCAGGCATTTGTCTCACACAAAGGCGACACTCAGGGCAATTCCCTTTGTGCAGGTGATATGTTCCCTGTCCCCCATGATGGGTCACTTCTTGAACCCATCTGGGCTCGGAGAGGCCTCTTGTCCTCCCCAGCTTTCTCGCTGCTACTCCATCCCTCCGCCTTCTATTTAACTTAAACTGGAGGGACAGAGAACAGACGCTCCGGCTTCTAAAGAAGTTAAGGTGGAGTCTTTCGCCCCAGGGAAAGGAGTGGGGAGAATCCTCTCCCGGCTTCTGGGGCCTCGTACCCAGGGAGGGCAGGGGCGAGGGATCCAGTCAGACGGACAGAAGGACAGGCAGCCGCACCTCCTGCCACAAGCCTCGTGGGAATGAGGACAGGACCTCTACAGAGGTGCCGGAATCAAAACAAATCAGCTCCGGTATCAGCAGGTGGTTTGAGCTGTTTACTGCTACAGTAATGGCCTCAAGTGAGCAGGATCTTATTTGGAACAGGGACGGCCTTTCCCTGGGTGACAATGGCCAGAGGGGACCCGCAGCAGGATGCACGAACGGGGACCAGGCAGCCCCATCCCGCATCACCTCCCCTTCCCTCTCCCCTCCGGCCCAGCCTCTCCTTAGCAGGAAGAGCTGCGGGGACACTGATCCACCACCAGCTCCACACAACACAGGAACAGAAAAAAGGATAAAGGGAGAAGCCCTGAGACCTGCAGATTTCACGGTGAGCTTCTGCAGGGAAACAAAGCAGCAGACGTGAGGAATGCAAGTAGCCTATTTGCCCGGGCTGCTCTCTGCCTCCGGCAGCACGGACATGCCTCGGCTTGTCGTTCCAGGAGCTTTTGTTGCTCGGGGCTGGGGGCCTCTTTGTTTCCTTTACCCCTTCGCCAGGCTTGGTCACAGCCCGGTATTAAATTATTCAAATGATCTCGCTGGGCTTCACAGCTGAACTCCTGCGCGGAGAGCCCAGGCTGCAAAATCCCGAGGGCTCCGTCCCTCGCCAGAGCCCCCAGCCCAGCACAAAGCACACTGGTCCGCACTGGTTTCCCCAGTCTGGAGAAAAGGATCCAAATATTCAAGCTGGTGACACGTCCAGCCCCAGCACTGCAGTGCAAAGGTGTCATTAAGCCATAAAATCACCCACCTAACACCAGTACACTGATAGGAAACAGACGGGGGGACTGCACCCCTGGATTTGGCAGCCCAGCTGGAGCAGGAAGAGCTTGGCCCCTGCAGCAGTGGATTTTGGCGTCACCACTGACAAGACAAAGGGTGTCAGACCTCTGTCCTGCCTGCTGCTGTCCCAGCCAACCCTCAGCCCTGCCAAGGCTGCAGGAGGAACACCAGCCCCTTGCAATGGGATGTGTTTGAATGTGGTGTGGGGCGAGGGGAGGCCCGAGAGCTCTCTCTCTCTCTCAATCTGACGCAGGAAGGAGCTGGAGCTGCTGCCAGCTCCACACAGGGAGGAGAGGCAGTGGCCCAGAGGGGCTTTGAGGGGATTTAACCCAGTCCTGCCTGGCCCTGGTGCCCAGGTTGGTCTGGCAGGGGAAAGCACCTTCCCCAGCACTGTGCTGAGCCGTCTCTGTAACCTGCAGCACAGGAAAATGCCAAAGGACTGGCAGAACCTTTGAATTCCAGTCAGCTTCCTGGGATAGCAGGGTGTAACCGCCTGAGAAGGCAGCTCCACAAGAAACAAAAAAGGCAGGGAAAAACCCGTGCACCCACCCTGCCAGGAGCCAAACAGGGAGGCTGTGTCTGCAGCCAGGGCTGCACACGCCTCTCCCAGCTGGACCGGACCTGCTCCCTTCCCCAGCCGGAGCCTGGGAGGCGAGGGCAGGAGAGCTGCAGAAATTCATTACCTTCCACATGACAGAGGGATCAGTTGGCTTTTACCAGAGCCCGTCGAGGTTTTCCTCATTGAAAACAGGAAAGAATCACAAAAATAATTAGAGAGATTTCATCTCAGCCAGCTTATGAAAGCACTGACTTTATACACAACAGATTGGCAACAGCACAAAGATGGATGTGAAAGGCAAGAGCATTTGCAATGTCAGACAGATCAGAGACAGAAGCTCATCAAAAAATGGCCCAGGGCAAATGTAAGTTAAAAAAAGAAAAGAAGAGGAAAAAAAAGAAAGGAAACAACCCTTCTGGAGACAAAAAACGTGACTCCTGTCCATAACACATGGATGTGCTTCTCCTGCCCGCAAAGACCCTTGGTGAAAACTCATCAGCTCCCTGGACAAAACTGGGTTAAAAAACTTCCAAGTACTGACGATCACTGGCTGTGTTTTGCTGCCTTCCCCAGCTCAGCTGGGAGCCAGTGTGCCAGTCAGCAGCAGGACTGAGGGGCCTGAGGACAAATGTCAGCTGGAGGATCCTCCAGTGAGCTCCTGGGGCCAGGGGAGGCTGTAATTGGAAAGCTCCAGGCAGCATTTGGGGAGAGCTGTGCAGCACAGGGAGGTTGCTCATGCAGAGCGCGGCCAGGCGTGCAGACAAGACCCTCCAAAGTGTGCTCAATAAATGGGTGAAACGTTTTAGGGGGGGGATGGGAAAGGACAGACTTCTCTAATTAGTAAAGAGGTTTGCATTTAGTTACCCAGCACAGCGCCTGGGGCCCTGACTCCAGACGCTGCTGTGCAAAGGCTGACAGCTCTCTCACACATGGAGCTGTCAGCCTGGGCTTTGTAACCAGAAACAGTTTCCACAGAGGAAAACAACCTCTGTGCTCCTCACTCTTCCACACGGGCACTTCCAGCAGGGAAGGGAAGAGCCACAGTATGACCCCTTGAAGGCAGCACCACAGCTCTGGGCACGTTCGGGGCAGCGACTCTCAGGCACTGGAGGTTCACAGTGACAATAGAGTGAAGTGAATAATAAGTGAGACCAGCTCTGGTTCCCTGGGAACCATCGTTAGGAGCTCTCTGTTTCCGGAGTGCTGCCTTTGGAGTGCAGCTGAGGAGCTCTGGAGCCTGGAGTGTGTCTGAGCCAGGCTGCTGTGAGCAGCAGGAAAAGCAGGATGTGGCTGCTCTCACTCACTGGGAAGGCGATTCCTCCACAACAGCTGAAACAAAAAAAGGGTAAAGACCAAGATTTAGCTGGAAGCCCCACCTTGATGAAGCTACAAGAAGTGTTCTGCCCCACACAGGCCTGATACCTGGCAGATGGGCACCAAAATCCCTGTCCCCTGTCCCCTTCCCTACACTGCAAGACCTCAGTAGAGGCACAAGTGAGGCAATGCCCAGCAGACAGAGCCCAGGCAGGGAAGAACACACTCTTGAGGTTTGTGCTCTCTTCCTCCTCCTCTCCAGCCTGGCTTCTCCCAGTTATTCTGTTTGCAGCAGGACTGAGAGAAGGGAGCAGCAGCAGCTCATGATAACCTGGGCAGCAGCCCAAGCTAGTCAAAAGCAGGGTTGGCTCCATGGAAAGAGCAGAACGGCCGCCCCAAAGGTGGAGCACAGCTCGCCTGTGCCAGCACCCTCCCGGGCCAGATCACAGCAGCAATGACATCACATGTGTCACCAGATCTCGTGTTCTCGCTGGAGAAATTTCCAGGCAGACTGAGCTGTGTGAAAGCCCAAATCTCACCTCTTTACAGTGCTCTTAGTCCTTTTTTGCATGCTGGTTGCTGAGGGATGCTGGGGCAGGCAAGGCTGCTGTCCTCACACCACTGAGTTTGCACTCCCAGTACGGGGACAGGACAAGGTTTTGGGCAGAGGGACAGCAATGGGGCTACACACTCAGTCCCTGCTCTTACAGTGCTGCAGGTGGGAGCCCACAAACCAGCTGCCACAGAGCACTGGGTGACTCCAGCAGCGGAAGGAGAGAGCAGCCTGCAGTCTTCCTGCAGAGACAAAACCCTTTCACTCCCATGACAAATGCTCTACTTGTTCCTGAGCCTGGGGACTCGGCCATTCCCCGTCCCCTTCATGTGGCACACACATCACATGAGAGCTGGGCACTTGAAGGGATGAAACAGAGCCAGGGCCGATTCTGCCGTGCCGGGGCTGTCAGCCGGGCCTCCTCCCCTCCGGGCTGTAATTAGCCTCCTTGAAGTGGGCTGGGACTGGAATCCCTCAGCCCAGGCTGAGGCCATAATCAGCCCAGCAGAGGAGGAAGAAAGGCCCTTGCAGCAGTCTGGGCCAGGCTCCCGTTGTACATCCAGGCAACGGAAGGGCAGGTCACGCCACAGGCACGTTTTAACCGAGCCACGATGCTGCCTTTGGCCTGAGCAGAGAGGAACCACAAAACCATCACTATCTTTTCCAAACCACAATGGAAAGGCAGCAGCCAAAATGACGCCTCAAATCTCAGCTTCTATTTCAGCAGCATCAATTAGAGAGCTGCTCTTTTTGGATACTCTGTGGACTGCTGGCATGCCAGCTCCCCGCTGGCCGCAGCTTGGCCAGCCTACCTGTCTGGGAGTGCACGAGACAGCCTCTGCCATCCCTTTGCTCCCCTTGCCCAGCGGGAGAGGCAGTGTCACAGAGCTGAGGAGCAGCAGGGGAATTATTTTGGGCTGGAAGTTACTTCTATTCATTTACAGCTCAGAATAACACTGAGCTTACACGCCAGGGTTACTCGGCACAGCTCCGGTCACAAGGCATTGTGTCTGGCTGTGTCCTCATGGCAGGAATCACAGGGACAAAGCCCTTACTCACGCTTTACTGCCAGCAGTGTGTTCCCGTGGCAGCAGGCAACAGAGGTCACCAGGTATGGATGTGTCTCCTCCAGCTGCACTGGCCTCGGCACTCCAGTTTCCTCGTCCTTCCTGCCCAGGCGTCCCCTGGCTCCTTTCCCCCACGTGCACACCTCGCCATCTGCAGAGGGATATAAACTCCTTGCTGCACACCTGCCTTGGCCACAGCAGAGGCCAGCCAGGGCCTGCTGCAGCCCAGGACATGGGGACTTCAGATTCACCTGCTCCGATGGCCACAGTGAAGGCATCTCCACAAGCCACCACGGTGACCTTCATCATCTCGAGCCCCAAAACCAGGTGGGGCACACGGCTGTTGTGGCAGGAGTTGGTGCCCAGCTGCCCGTGCTGGTTGCTCCCAAAGGTGTAACAATGGCCAGAGGCTGACAGCAGAGAGGAGAGACACAACTGGGTGTCACTTGGGACACGCTGAAACCCCTCTTTGCTGTCTTCAGGCTGAGCATCCTGCTCCACAGAACTTCAACACTGGGAGCATGTGTCTCTTGAGAGACTGCCCATGGGAAACAGGCAGAAGGAAGACAGGGAAAATGCAGGTGTCCCCCTCTCAGAATCTGGGCACACACCCTCACCTGTGACAGCAGCAGAATGTGCTGTACCGATGTCAGCACACACAATGGACTCTTGGTTCAAGGGGGCTGACTGGGCACACACAAACACAGTGGCCTCCTCCACCTGGTCCTCTGGGGAAGGCTCCTCTGTTGAACTGATCCGGTCTAGGCCCAGCTTGTTACACCTGCACAGGGAAAATCTCTAGGATCACACAGAGGTGCCTTCTGGAACCCTTTGGTCACAACACAGATGGGCCCAGGAGCGTAAAATGTGGAGCATGGACCCTCACCCCTCTTACCTGTTGCTCCCACAAGCAAGAATCTGGTTCTTCACTGTGAGGACCATGGAGGAATCGATGCCACAGATGACCCTCTGAGCCTCATGCTCTGGAGGGACTGTGACCTGCTGGGGGCAGTTGTAGCACTCCAGGGTGCCCAGCCCAAGCCGACCTGGCAGGAAGAACAGGGCAGGGAGCAGCTGATGGCAACACACACCCTGAGCACAGCCCCACTGAGAGCAGCACTGACACAGCTGCTGCAAGAGCCCAGCCCTGGATCCCAGAAAGCAGCGAAACCCAAAGCGCTCCATATGGGGGCTCTGGTATGCAGCAAAACAGCTGCAGCTCTTCCACACACACCCACCCTGGCACATCTGGAGGGGACTCTGGGCAAGCAGCAAAGGGAGCAGGAACAGGCACAAGCCCTGTTCTGTGAAACAGACATCTCTTACCATTATCCCCCCTGCCCCAGGCAAACACTTCCCGTTCGTTGGAGACCGCCAGGACGTGAGACGCGCCACAGGCCACCTGCACCATCTCATAGCCCAGCAGGGCCTCCACAATCTTGGGCTGGCAGGGGAAGAGCAGCAGCCGTCAGCCGAGACCTCACAGCCTGCCCGGCTGCTCCCGTCCCTCTCACCCGGCCCCCCCAGACTCAACACAGCGCTGGCAGCATCCCAGTTTTCATCCAACACAAACAACAGAGAAATTTCTTTTTTCCTTTTGTTCCAAACAGTCTTCAAAGGGATAAGAGACTACGTGCACGCAGCACAGAAGATAATGCAAACATCTCTGGGGCGGAAGAAAGCATCCAGCACGGGAGAGGGAAGAGGTTCAGCAAGGGTTGGGATTTGACCCCCTGCCCATGTGGGGAGTGCCAGGGGCTGTGAACGAGCCCCTGCTCCAAGCAGGCAGGGGCTTGGTGCAGGATGTGTTGGCTCAAAGGCTCTCGTGCAGAGGAGCTGTGAGTTAAGGCTCAGATTCATTAGGCTGTGGAGAGACCAGGATCTCCACATTTCACCCAGCCCCTGCTGTGACCTGCTGTTAGATCTCACACCTCGCCTCATACTCATTATCTTCCTCAAGTGAAAAGCACCGTTTGTTGGGATCTGGCTGCTGCTTCCAACTGGTCTCCCCTCCCCAGCCATAAGCAGGGAGCAGCTCAGCCCTGGGAAGAGCAGGAACAAATGGGCCAGCTGATCACAGTGACAAATGGCACCAGTCCCTGGGCTCGGCTGGAAGCCATCAGCTGCTGCCACATCCGAAGGTAGGCGAGGAAGAAGCTGGAAGGGAGCAATGAGCCCTCAGCCCCAGTGTTCTGAGCCAATCGGAAACACACAGCTCTTCTTTAAATACTGGCTCTTTTGAAAAATAACTTTTCTCAGTGAACCCTGGCAGCTGCAGGCCAAGAGTGAAGCAGGCAGGTGTGTGATTAGAGGCAGGCTCCAAGCTGGGAGCCTGCCAACAACAACCACAAGGCAGCTCTTGACTTCCCCCATGCTCAAAGGGATCATTGTGTAGGGGGGGAAAGAAAAAGAGAAGCAGGTTGGGTCTTTTAAAACCCGCAGTGACAGGGAGAGGAGGGGGAGGGGGTCAGATGCCAGAGCATGCCTAGGATGCATATCCTTGGAGCTGGGATGAGCCTGCTCACGTGGTGCAGAAGCCACGATCCATCCTTTACCCTGGGGGAGCAGCACACCCAGCACCTTCTCCACCAACCTGGCTCACATCCGTGAAGTTTCCGTGCCCCAAACAGCCATTGCTGCCGCTGCCGAAGGTCATGATTATCCCCCTGTCTGGAGGAGCAGAAAGGAGCATTGTCAGTGGCACACCCTGCGAGGTGACACAGCTGAGGGATGGCACACCCTGCGAGGTGACACAGCTGAGGGGTGGCCATGGCTCCCAGGACATTGGACCCACTCTGACTCAGAACGAGCTGCAGGGGCCACAAGCCTTCAGCCAGCTTCCAGAGAGCTGCAGGAGCTTCCAGGGAGCTGCAACCTCACCACGCTGCAATGGCTCAACAAACAAACAGCAGTGATAAGAGTGCTGAGATAACAGTGCTGCAGCTGTGTACGCAGAAGCTGTGAACCCCACGGTCTGTCAAGGTGTTAAAGTCACAGAGACACTCCCTGAGCAGCTGCCCAGCAGAAGGGTGGCAGGAAACGCCATGGGAGGTAGGATAAACACATGCCCATGGAGTTTGTCCACTGTGTATCTGTCATTTGCTGCCCTGACTCCCAACAGAAGAGCAAACAGAGCTCCCACAGGACCACTGGGAGGGCTTTGCTACACAAACATGGCCTTGGACTGGTGTGTGTGCTCCCCTCTCACCCAGAACACATCCTGGACTGCTCTGAGGGGGTTTCAAACCCTGTTTTCCTGCAGTTTGAGGACAACCAGCCCTGCAGCAGCTCACACTGACTCCTCACTGTGACACCAGTCTTTGTTGGTCACTGCACGTGCTCATGTTACACTCACAGAGTATGTGACAGAGATTCTCCTCACACTGCAATCCCCATTGTCAGCTCTGGTTTCAGGTGACACCAATGCAACCAGGACAACAAGCACAGATTTCACAGGATCATAGAATAATTTAGGTTGGAAAGGAAAACTTTAAGATCATCTAAGTCCAAACATCTTTTTGTGGCCCACCCCACACCAGACAAGTTGACCAGGGTGGCATCACAAGAGGACCATGTCTGCCATTTCTGACCTCTACATGATGCTACATGAGAGGCCACAGAGGCCTCTGTGTCACTCCAGCCCAGAGCATCTCTCTGGTTCCTCTCTGAGCAGACTCCCCAGGCAGTCCCACTGGGTTTTAGGGAGTTCTGGGACCCAGGCAGGTGAAGACAGGACACAACAGCTCACCTGTGAGGCAGGCTGTGAAAAGATCACCACAGGACACATGTTTGATGGTCACTCCAGACTGGCCCTCCAGAAAGCGGGACACAAACTGAGGCTGGAGCTGCTCGGTGGCTCCTGGGAGAGAAGGACCCCCAGCAGCACCCATGGGAGGAGCCTGATGGAGAGAAGCCATGGAAGAGGTGGGCTGGAGAACAGTGATGAAACCCCTTCCCATAGGCTTATCAGCATTACCCACACCCTGGCTGGGTTTGCAGTCCTGGAGGAGGCAGTGCCAGGGTCTCTGAGTGAGCAGAAAAGCCTTCTTCACAGAAATCACACATCCAAGGCTCCACAGCCACTGTCTGCCCCAGGCTCCCTGTCACTCACCTCCCACAGGATGAGCCTCCCAGATTTGGTGACCCCAGCCTTCTGTGTCCTGCCAGCAGAGACCTGCACCACCTCGGTGTTCAGCATGGGCAGGCGGAGAGGGGTGGTGATCCCACTGCCCCACGTGTAGATGGATGACAGGGGGGGTGGGATTCCTGTCTTGGCTGAACCACATCGGACACCTGTGGGGCACAGAGAAATCATTAATGTGGATCCCTGACTCTCCTCCCACAGAAAAAGCAACAGCACCAGCCAGTCTGGATGCCAGCATAGCTGCCAGAGCCAGACCAGTGCTGGTCCAAGGAGCTCCTCCAGAGCTCAGGGAAGGTGATAACTCTTAAGGTTCTCTCCCCAGAACCTTGAGTGTCTCTCTGACTTGTGTCATCCAAAGGAAAGAGTCCTTCCAAATGGAGCTGAGTTGAACACACCACACCAGAACTCACCCCTCGGCCTGGCACTACTTGCCCGTCCCCCTGTCCGGCTGTGGGTCACTGTGGGCACTGGAGCCAAGGGTTTTTCAGGCCTGCCAAACCAAAATCCAACCTTTAATGTCCTGCAGAGCCCTGGATCACAGAATGTCTGGGCAGAGCTACAGCAGGAGCCACGGGTGACTCACTCAGAGCACTGCTTTGTTGGTGCTTTAAACAACTTGAGAAAGGGGACTTGGCACCTGTTCACTTCCCCCTGTGCTCACAACTCTCTGTTTGCTGTCACTGTGATGACAAGCTCACACCTGCCATGGCACCTGCCTGGCTCTGAGCCCCTGGGCCAAGCTCAGCCAGCAGCAGCTGCATGTTACACAGCACAGGAGAGCTGCATTGGAAAATGCTCTCTTTGGAGCTCAGAACAGAGGCAGTGAGCTGGGCAGACATGCTGTGGGCTGTGGCAGCCCTTCCCAAGGGACACTGAGGTGGCAGTGTCACTTGCCTCCTCATTTTGACGCTGCCCACGTCTGTGTAGAGGTTCAGGAGGGGCCGGATGCAGATGGCCTGGGCCATGATCTCATTCAGCTGGGGCCGCTTGGAAGGATCCAGGTTGAGCATGCTGAGGATGAGCTGGCGCAGGTCGGGGCTGTATCGATCCGATATTGGGGCAAAAGTCCCGCTCATGATCTTCAACACCAAGGCAGGAAGGTTCTGGAGAGAAAACAAGAGACACACAGTGGCCGGGCAGTCAGGGGCGAGGCCAAGGAGGAAGGAGCTCTCAGCACTGCCCTCTGCCTTCACACTTCCTGGCTCGCTGAGAAGTGATCCCAGCATACATTCTCACCTCTGTGAGAGGCCACGGCTCCCTGTGCTACGTGTAAACCACATCGCTCTTACCGCAGCTTCGAAAGCCCTCTTGAGGCTGGCGAGCTCGTAGAGCACACAGCCCAGGGCCCAGATGTCGCTCTTCTGGTTGTAAGGCTTCCCTTCACAGAGCTCTGGGGAGATGTAGCACGGAGTTCCCACCACCTATGAGACAAAAATTCACCACAGTGCAGTGAAACTGGGGCAGAGAGGTGGAAAGAGGAAGGCTTTGTGCAGAACTGGCTGGAACACCACCACCTAAAGCTCCACAGAGCTGGGCTTTTGTTCCCTTGGCATCAACAGCTGCCTGACAATCTCAGTGAAAAACAAGAGGATTTGCCTTTCCAGTGACACATACAGTGATTGCCTCTAATTTTGCTTCTATCCACTTGAGAGAACCAGAGCCCAGAGCGTTGAGCGTGATACAAACGTCTGGTCAGATTAGCCCAGGTGGAGAAAGACACTCAAAGCCAAGCAGAGAAAGGAGATTAAGGCAGGATGGGAGTGCACAGGCAGGAATTTATTTGCTAAGGATGTGTCAGACCAGTCTGCAAACACCACCCCCAGCAGGAGCCACCCTGTCTGCCCTCACCAATGGGCCCAGACACCCCATCCTCTCCCAGCTTTGGGCAGGTCAGTCTTCCCTTTCTGCAGCCCACAGAGCCACAGCAAACTCAGGCATGAAGACATCAGCCAAGAACAAAGCAGCATTGCCTAAAGCCACTTCCCAGAGACTATTGTGAACCAAATCCAGAGTTTCCAGCCTGCTGGAAACAGCATGGGGTAAGAAGCTCCCCTGCCACTCACTGTGTAGGCTTTGCTCTTGCTGCTCAAGATTTTGGAGATGCCAAAGTCTCCGATCTTGACGATCATGCGGTGCTTGTCCAGGAGGATGTTCTGGGTCTTCAGGTCACGGTGCAGGATCTGCTTGGTGTGCACGTGGTGCAGGGCCAGGAGGATCTGCACGAAGAAGTGCAGGATGGTGTCCTCATCCAGCAAGGAATTACAGCGCTTGTGGATGAACTCTGCCAGAGTGCCCCCTGCAAGGAACAACAAAGGGCCGTGGGCACAGGGAGCTGCACAGGACAGCACAAACTTGGCCTAAAAATGGGGGATTTTGGCATTCTAACAAGCCAAGTATGTGGGAAAAACACATCTTGGTGGAATACACAGCAAATCCTCCAATGGCAGCACAGTTGCTGGGCAGAAGAAACAGCCAGAGTGAAGTTACTGTTGACATATTATCAAAAGCAGAAGGAAAAGAAACACTAGAATTACAGCTCTTGGAAGAGGACATAAACCTCCATGGCAGAACAAGATCAGCCTGTTCTGCAGAAGAGAATTCTTGCAGTCCAAGAGGCCACGTGGCACAGAGAGGCCCCTGTCGGGGAGGTCCAGATTCAGGGCTCAGGTACAGCTTTTAGCAAACCCTCATGCAAATGATTTCATCTAAAACTCCACAGGAAATCTTGTTAGAATTGTGGGGCCAACAGAGTTGACACAGGGAAATGTGCCTGAGCATCTGAGCCAGGGGCAGATGGTAACATGCTGATCAGGGTTTGAAATCTTGTTTTGGACATGGTTAGCAGGTGTAAGGCATATAACCATGGAGTGGCTGAAGCTGGAAGGGACCTTGTGAGGTCACTGCTCAAGCAGGGCCAATGAGGTTGTCCAGGACCGGAATCTCTCTTTTGAATACTTTTAAGGATGGTGACTCCACGACCTGCATCAATACTTGGTCACCTGCCTTGGTGTCCACCAAGAATCACAGATACTTTTCTACAAAAATGTCTCCTCAAGAGAGACATGCTTGTACTCCTGGGGGTGAAAAGCCCAAGATCTTTACAAGGAGCACAACATGAGACCACAGCAACTTGACCCAGAGAGAGCCAAGTGCCTGGCATCCCCTGGACCTGGAGGGCAGCAGGGCCCACCTGGGGCGTATTCCATGGCAATCATGAGCGCCTTGTCCTCCAGGAAGTTCTCGTAGTACTCAATGACGTTGGGGTGGTTGAGCAGCTTGAGGACCTGGCACTCGTTCTGCGCTGCCAGCCGCTCATCCTTGCTCATCTGCTCCACAGGGATCTGCTTCAGGATCACCAGCTTCTGGTCGGCCTTGCGCAGGCACAGGTGCACGATGCTGCGAGGAAAGGGACGGGGCTTCAGCGCGGGGACGAGGGACACAACACAGGGCCTGGCCATCACTCTGGGTGACACGGATCGCCTGCAATCCCCGCGCCTCGAGGTGTCACGCACCCTGTGCCGTGTCCCCCGGGGTGCCACACCCCGGCCGACCCCGCACTGCCGCGGCCACAAACGCCTCGCTGCCACGCGGACGCGGCTTAAAGGCCTCCCGCCCGGAGGCAGAAAGACTGGAGACGTCCCCATCGCCCATCCTCGGCGCCCCCTCACCCGAAAGCCCCTCTCCCCACCACGCGGATCCGCTCGTATTTCTCCATCCCTGGGCCCGGCTCCTTCCGTCTCCATGGAGACACTTCCGCGCTGCTACGGCGTCCGCGGGCGGACAAACCGCGCCGTGTGGGTAGGGCCGGGTGGGGGCTCCGTGTTTCGGGCGGGGTGGGACGGGTAACGCCACCCCTCGCTTGGGTTGCACCCCCAGTGCCACCAGGAGCCAGACCCTCCTGGGAAGCACCCGGACAGAGAAGTTTGGGGTGCGCTGGGCTGTCCGCCCCAACTGGGGGATGCCAGCAGGACCCCCCGCACCCCCAGAAAGCGGCGGTGTCCCAAACAGCCTCCAGCCCCGAGGAGCTTGGAGGGGCACACTGCGGGGGGCTGCGCTGCTGCAGGGCCAGCATAAGGGCCACGAATCCCCTCCGTGGCCGCCCGGATCCTGCTTTAGACTCCCCCAGGACCACGCGCACCCCGGGGCCGGCCGTGATGGTGGCTATAGCGTGGAAGCGGGTCCTGCCCTGCACCCAGGAATGGCGGCCTCTGTCCTGGAATGGGGACAGTGACAGCAGTGACAGTGGTGGCACTGCCACGTGGCCCTGCTGCCATCTAGTGACAGCCAGCTCGGTTCACGGGGACGGGGGTCAGCCCGCCCTCACTCAAGCCAGCGCCCTGCAGCGTGGGACAGGACAGTGATGGGGCAGGACCCTCACGCAGGAACCAGCACCCCGCCGCGTTTCGGTACCGCGTTTTCGGCCTCACCCTACTGCAGCCCGGTATTAAGGGGCACCTTTGAGTGCCGCAGCCCCCCATCCATGACTTGAGGTGAGCGTTTGTAGCTGCTCCCACTACTTTTCCAAACACGTTTTCCCCGGCATCCCCCGTCCCGACACAATGCGCGCAACCTCCGGCGACAACCACACCGTGCCGAGAACACACACACAGAGCGCAGAACAGATGTACGAGGCCCACGCCAGCTGTGCATCACTGTGGCAGATGTGCAGAGCCCAGCACAGATGTGCGACGTCTGCCGCGCTGCCCAGTACAGACGGGCAGTATCTGACACCCACAAGTGCGGTGTCTGGCAATACCAGGCCGGTTCAGCAGCAGCGCCCAGCAGGAACGCGCGCAGGAGCCCGCACACCCCACACAGGTGCGAGACCCCGCGCCACACTCCGCACACGTGCGCGCAGCGCCCCGCGCGTACACACGCGCCCGGGGGCGTGGCCAGCGCGCCGTTTATCAATGAAAGGCGCGGCCAGCGCGGCCACGCCCCTAACGACCGCCAACCCCGCGCAGGCGCGCGCGCGGGAGGCGTGGCCAGCGGGGGAGTGCCCAATGAGAAGGCGTGGCCAGCGGGGGCGTGCCCAATGAGAAGGCGTGGCCCCGCTGGCGCATGCGGGGGGCGTGGCCAACACTAAGGTGTGGTCGGGAGGGGCGTGGCTCTGCGGCCCCGCCCGCCGCGGCCGCGCGCCGCCGGACTGGGCGTGATGGGCCCGGGCTGGCGGGCGGCTTCGGCGGCGCTGGTGGGCGGCAGCGTGGCGATCTTCGGGGCATTCCGCCGGCTGGCCCTGGCTCTGCCACAGCCCGCCGCCGTACGGAGCCGTCCCGGTCGCGTCTGGCGCTGGAGGAATCTCCTCGTCTCTTTTGCACACTCCGTGCTGGCCGGGCTATGGGCCCTCTTCAGGTACCGGGCAGCGCGCGGGGCGGCGGGCACGGTGCACACGCTGCGAACTGGGTACTCCTGAGGAGTGGGCAGGGGGTAGGGGGTCCCCGTGTTCCCCGTCCCGGAGTCTAGGCTGACCCCCTTCCTTCTCTCCTCACTCCCAGCCTCTGGCACTCTCCGGAGCTGCTCTCCGACATCCAGGACGGCTACAGCGTCTCAGGGCACCTGCTGGTCTGCTTTTCCTCAGGTAAGGAGCCAGGCAGGGCAGTGGCCGCAGCCACCCCGCCGGACTTAGCCCACTCCCTGCTCAGCCTTGCCTGGTATGCTGGCTCAGAACGAGCCCCCTGCTCGAGGGCTGGGCAGCTCCATGCTTTCTGTCTTAATCACGAGCATGGAGTCCACAGGCCACCAGCCTCCAGGGAATAGCCATCTCTCCATACCCAGACGGGGTGGAGGTGTCTCTGACACCTGAAAAACAGTCACAGCACCCTCCTCCTCCTCCTCGCTGCTCCTCCTTTCCACAGTGGGTAACAGTGCACAAGCCAGATCTTCTCAACGCTCTCCTTCAATCCCACAGGCTACTTCATCCACGACACCCTTGACATCATCTTCAACCATCAGTCCCGCTCATCTTGGGAGTACCTGGTGCACCATGCCATGGTGAGTATGGCGAGCATGGGGGCTACCACACACCCTGGGGCTCAGCCCACCCAGGTTTCATGGGCTATGGCAGGGCAAGCTGGAGCCCTTCCCTCTGCCTCACCCTGGCTGCCAGGGTAGGCTCTGCATCAACAAGGCGAGGGCGCCTGGCAGGGCAGGATGCCTGCCAGCATTGGCTCTGAGTGCCTGGAGCCAGACAGGCTGCTGAGCTGGGAGGGGGAAGAGTTGGAGGCTTATCACAGCACAGGGAGGTGTAACTGCTGCTGGGGGATCTGGCTTTCTGGGCTGGTTTTCTCTAAGTTCAGGTGCCTGCTGGGATCTCTGGCTGGGGGGAGCAGAACTGTGTGCTCTCACTGAGGGTGGGGAAGAATTCACTTTCCCCAGGGCAAGACAAGCTGACCCTGCTCTGTGTGTATGTTTGTGTTCCAGGCCATCTCTGCCTTCGTCTCACTCATCCTCACAGGCCGTTTCCTGGTGGCAGCAGTACTGCTGCTGCTGGTGGAGGTGAGCAACATCTTCCTCACGGTGCGAATGCTGCTGAAGATGAGCAACGTGCCTTCCCCAGCACTCTACGAGGCCAACAAGTACATCAACCTGGTGATGTACTTCGCCTTCCGCCTGGCGCCCCAGGCTTACCTCACCTGGTACTTCCTCCGCTACGTGGAGGTGCAGGGCCAGGGTGCCTTCCTCACCGCCAACCTCTTGCTGCTCGATGCCATGATCCTCATGTACTTCTCCCGCCTCCTCCGCTCCGATTTTTTCCCCTCCCTGCGCAAGGGCTCTGTGGGCAGAGATGTAGACGGTGAGAAGTTTCTGATAGACTGAGCCGTGCACGCCAAGGGGGACCCAGGCTCTGGCTCCTGGAAGTTTTGGGCTCTCCAAAGCTGCTCTGATGTGCCTTAGGGCTCGCTCCCTGGCCCCAGGCCCTGCCTTCACCCGCTCTGCTGCCTAAAAGTGCTTCCCTGCTGGACCAGCCCAACAGCTTCACCGAGCTGCGGGGATGCTGCTGAAACCAGAGGCACAGCCGATGGAGAAGCAGCCCAAACCAGCTTTCCTGCAGGCAGCTGGAGGGCCAGGGCTGGCTGCACTTCGCAGCTGATGGCCTGGAAGGGTTGTGAGGGAGGGGACGAGTCCCTCCCGTGGTGATGCTGGGTGTTATGTGCATTAAAATTGGTCTGTTTACTGCTGCCGCAGCACACCTGGGCTGGCTCTTCTGTGGGGCAGAGCAAGTCAGGGACTCCCCCTGCACCAGGGCTGTGGGAAAGGATGTGGCCCATTCCCAGAGGAGTGCTGGCAGGGGGGAGAGAGGGCACATGCTTGCTGCTCACTTTGTTCTTTGTTTGAGGGACCTCTCCGCCTGCTGGGTCCTGCCAACCCAGCTGAGCCTCGAGCAGCACAACTCTATCCCTCGCATAGATGAGTTCCTCTCCTCTCCCTCATTCCTCTGCTCTTCCAGAGGCCCAGGGCTGTGCAGGGAAGTTGAAGGGATCCAGGAGAGGTACTGAGCCTTGTGGCACCAGCCTGGCGGTGAGGAGCCTGGCTGGGCTGTGTGACTCACCCAGCAGCCACGTGAAGTGGAGCAAGCTGGTGTGGAGAAGCCATGTGAGGCCAAGGGCTCTTCCTGGAAGATTGCTGCATGCTTGCATCCCCCTAGAGTGATCTTCACTGGCACAGTGCAGCTGCAGCCCTTGAGCATGCTGGGCCCTCTCCACAGGGCCAGGATGGTTCCAGCAGCTCTCCCAGAGCAGTGGGAGGAAAAGGGGGATTCAACTCCCAGGGAGAGTGGGGCCAGAACTGGCCAAGCCGGTCCTGTGTAGCACCAGAAAGGCAAATCCTGCTGATGTGAGAGCTCCGGGATCGCACTGGATTGGCATTAGCAGCAGAGCTTCAAGGAAATCCTGGCCAGCCCCTGCTCCGGGCAGGATCTGTCCCTCCCACCCACCCCAGCACCTGCCCAGCTCAGGCAGAGACAGGCACTGCAGCTGAAATAAGCTGGTGATTAAGGGGAGGCAGTGAGGATCACCTTTCCACCAGTGCACTGGGAACACCCCGTAGGATCTGGATCCTGCTGGGACTCCCTGGTGTGTATTGACACCAGTCCCAGGAAAGGGCATGGCAGCTGGAACAGAGATGTGATAGCTGGGGCAGGGATTGATGCCAGCTCCAAACCTACTGCCTTGTCCCTCCTTGCTCAAAGCAGAGCTCAGCAGCCCTGGCAGGGAACAGCTGTGCTCTCAGCAGCACATCCCAACAGCTGCGTGTGTCTTCCAGCTGCAGCTTAAGCCTCATGCCCTTTTTGCAGTTTAGATGACTGCATTTGCAGTCAGCCCACACAACTAAGCCCAAATGTTAATTTTCCCCTCGCCCCTATTGCTGCACACATTTCCCCTTGTCTCTCCACGTGAAGCAGACACAGCTCTGTCCCAGCAGGTCACAGCCTCAGACCAGCCCACACTTCCCCTGTCCTTAAACCAGGGTAGAAGGCCAGACATGACAGCTTCCCAAAGGAGGGAGCACAGCTCCCTGCTGCTCCCCTCCTGACTTCCAGCAGGAGCGTCCCCCAGCAGTGCAGCTGTGGATCAGGCAGGCTGCCAGCCAGGAGCAAGAGGCAAGTGAAGTGCCAGGGCAGCACCGCTGGGCTGAGCTGAGGTAAGGCTGGGACTGACTGCAAGTCATGCTGATGTGGAATCCCTCCCAGCCTCTGGCAGCAGCACATCCAGGCTCTCCAGACCAAATCCTTGACCAGCAGTGTCAGCAGCTTTGCTACGAGAGGGGCATTTTCCCACATCTTTCTTGGGGTGACTACATGTAAAAAGGTAGCCTGAGGGTCAGGGGACCCTGCTGCTATAGATCCACAGGGAAGAGGCTGGGTTGGTGCCAGGGAAGCACACAGGGAAGCAGCACTCCTCCCTCCAGGCAGTTTTTCATCCTTCACAGCAGGCAGGGAGCACCTCCTGCCCACCTCCCCCAAACCCAAGTGAGGGGTGTCAAGCCAGGGCCACACAACCCAGCACAAATCTCCACCTGAGAGCAGTTCCTGCTTTCCATCCACCACTGTCCCAGGAATCTGCCACCCTCCACAAGAGGGCTGAAAGGAACTCGATGTCCCACCATTCAAGAGCCCAATTACCCCATCAGTATTTGGTCATGGCTTTCCTCATCTTTCTCAACCAAGTCTAAGTAATGTACTTAAGCTCAAGTACCCTGAAGACTTTTCCATAATTCTCCCATTCTCAGCTCACCCAGTGCTCCATGTTCTCCTGACTCCAAACACTCTAAAAGCTGGTTTCATCTACAGACTTAAAGCCAAACATTGCAGAGGTAGCAACAGCAGCATTTGGAAACAGCCCTGAGGACAGTGAACCCTGTGAAGAACAGCAATAGGGAAACTCACACGCTGCAACCACGTGGAGCAGAGATTGTGCCAGAAAAACCCACAAAGCCTCTGCTGCTGGATTTGCAGGAGGGTTCCAAGTCAACCTGCAGCATAAGCAGAGAGCTGATCCGCTGGGAAATGGTGTGACAGGTCACTTGTGTCACATCAGAGCCATTGACACGTTTTTGTTGTGGCCACCCGTGGTCTGCTCCACAAGGAAGCAACACAGGACACCCAAAACACTGATCACAAACACATCCTAATTATGCCACACAAGAAAATGCAAGACATGAGAGGTCTGGGGGTAAATGTAGAGATATTTGAGAATTAGGTGTCAGCTCATGATGACAGGATTCCAGACACTCTCTGAGTAGGGCACCACTGCTCCTGCATGACCCTCTCATGGAGCAGTGAGCCCTGCCCACCCACTGCCAGAAAGCAAAGGAGGAGCCCCTTTAATGAAATGAAGGCCCAGAAGTTTGCTGGGTGCTCTTTTTCACATGGGCTGTGCTGTCACAAAACACAAGAGCCCTCAGTGGTGTCACAACGTTTATTAGTCTGTACAGTCCTCGGCAGATGCAGTTTAGATGATTCCAATCTAGAAAGAAGCAAAGGATGTTAAAACAGATGTTATGGTGGCAGAAAGGCAGAGCCTCCACCACAGACATCACTGCCATGGCTGCATCTCCCCAGGACTCCTGTCCCCCAAGGCTTCTTCCTCCCAGACCTGCCCAAGAGCTTTACACATCCACTTTGTAGATTTATTCCACAGTGATCCCTGTGCTGTGCATTCCCCTACTGCACTTTGTACCACCTCTGCCTCCTGCCTACCCCTACCACCTTGAGGACTGAACTAACTGAGAACGTGGCTCCTCAACACTCAGATCCTGTCTGCCTACAAGGTCACAAAAGCACCACCACACTTGAAGCACAAGTACCTCATGAGGAAACTCAGGAAGAACAATCAGTGGAGAAGACCCAAAACAAGCTGCAAGAAAAGCTTCCAAGTTTCAAAGCCATCTCACCTTGTTGGCCACATCCAGTGCATCATAATCTGGAGCCAGTCGTACATAAGCCTTCTTCTCTCCATCAGGCCTAGAGAGGAACAGGAGGCATCAGAACAGAGGCAACTCCTCCCCCCTGCTCCACATCCTTGCAACTCCCATGTGCATCAGTGGTTCCTTTGGTAACATCACATTACTCAGTGGACTTTAAGTTTACATCACTTGCACAGGACTCCCTGGGTGTCAAAAATGCTCCTTGCTAAGAGGTAAAGAGCCCCCTGAAGAAGCCAAGAGCACCCTAAGGAAACCAAGCTTCTGGTCTGCCAACATTTCTCACTTCCACCAAGATGTGCTCAGTCAAAAGCTGCACTTAGCTATGGAGCTTTATCACACATCTGCTGAATCTCACACATATTCCCACTTTCTGCTAAAAATGAAACACCTCACACCCACCAGGGACTTATTCTCCTCCCCCTTCTCACCTAATCAACGTGTTGACCTTGGCCACATCGATATCGTACAGCTTCTTGACGGCCTGTTTGATCTGGTGCTTGTTTGCCTTGACATCCACGATGAACACTAGAGTGTTGTTATCCTCAATCTTCTTCATCGCTGATTCTGTGGTCAGAGGAAACTTGATAATGGCATAATGGTCCAGCCTGAAAGAGAGGTCCTGTGATTAAAAGAGAGCTGACAGGTGGTCCCCTAAACTTCAGGGGCTTTCTCTGGGGTGCATCAGTCATCTAAAGTTACAATCACAAACTCTCAGGCTTTGGTCGCTTAAAATCATCACCTGCATCCCAAACCACCAGGTCCCCATACCAGCCCATTCACGAGGCTGCTCCCACCCCCAAACCGCCCAGCAGGGGAAACAAACGCACTTGTTTCTCCGTGGGGCGCTCTTCCGGGGGTATTTGGGCTGCCTCCGTAGCCGCAGCGTCTTGGGCCTGCGAAAAGTGGGCGACGTGCGGATCTTCTTCTTCTTGTGGCTGTGGACCCCCTTCAGGACGGCCTTCTTGGCCTTCAACGCCTTTGCCTTTGCCTCTGTCTTCGGAGGCACAGCTGTGAGGAGAGCTCAGTCAGCACTACAAAGATCTCCACAAGGATCTGGAAGGTCAGGATGTGCTCCCCAGCCGGGCACAGCTTCCTCTGGTCAATGAGCAGGACCTCACCCACGGGCCCACGCTCCCTCATCCAACCAAGAGGAACCCCAAAACGCCCAACTGAAGTAAAAGTCTCCCGCCTCCATGCGGGAAAACGCACTTATTCCCTCGCCACGCACGATTCCCAGCATCGAGATGGGAACATTCCCCACCCCCGTCAGACAACCCGGCCGGCCCGTCCCGCCACCTCCACGTGCCCGCGCCCAACAAAGCGCTGGAACCCTGCCTAACTCCCCGCTTCGCTCAGCCCGCCCCCCACCCCACATACACCAACACCCCGCGGGGTCCCACACGCCGTCCCACGCCCCCAATACGGACCCAGCACCCCGAGCCCTCACCCTCCTTCTTCGCCTTGGGCGCCATCTTGGCCAGGCAGAAGCCGAAAGGGGTCTCCCAGGCCTCGGCGCACGGGCTTATTACCCCCAAATCTCGCGGGAGCAAAACAGAATCCCCGTTAGCCCGCCCCCTCAACTCGCGAGACAACTTCGAAGCATGCCGGTAGTGGTAGTACTCATTATCGGACTCGTCTGCGCACGCGCAGCAGTGTCCCGCGCGCCGTAAAGCGTCATGGGAGTTGTAGTCTGGCACTCTGCTGTCCCTTCCCGCCGTCGTGGCGGTCCGGGACAGGAGTGAGCCCTAGGGTGGCGGGGGATTACCGGGGTCCCGTCGAGGTGGTGGCAGCACAATAGCCCAGTCCGGGAGTAACCGGCCTCCTGGCCCCTCCCACACCCCCGAACAAGAGCGTGGGAGGGGCCAGGACGCCGGTTACTCCGGGACTGGGCGTGAAGCACCGAGCCCCGCTACCGGCGCTGCGAGGTTCGCGGTAACGGGGACACACTACTTCATTCCCTCACCGTGGGGACAGGGAGGACGCGCGGAGAGCTTGATCTTGGAGTGGGTTGAGGCGAGGGGGCAGCGGGGTCTGTGCACGGCGGACACGGGACGGGGAGGGACGCGGGGGGAGCGGTGGCACACGGAGATGGGGATGGGTGGGAGCTGGGGACAGACACATTGCGGTACCCCGGGATGGCCGTGGGGACAGCTGGGACACGGGAATGGATGGAACATGGGGACAGTGGTACCCGGGGGTGTGGTGGGACGCGGGGACAGCTGTGGCTGTGGGACAGGCACACCTGAGGGCAGGGAGACAGTGATACACTGGGGTGGCACTCTCGGAATGTGGGGATGGCTGGGACACGGCGACAGCTGTGCCCCAGGGTGTGAGGACAGCCACAGCCAGGGGGCTCGAGGTGGCAGCCATCCTTAGTGACGCGGGGAATCGGGACACAGAGGCAACCATATCCTGGGAAAGTGGAGATTGTTGGGATAAGAGGACAGCCCCACCTGGGGACACGGGGACAACCATGTTCCAGAATGCTGCTCGTGGGGACAGCTGTGACGTGGGGACATCGCCACTCCTTGCTCTCTCTGTCCCCAGACCTCGCGGGGACCCTCATCCCATCCCTGCTCACCCAGCCACCCACGGACCATGAACGTGCTGGCTCCGGTCCGCAGGGACAGGGTCATCGCCGACCTGCCCCCGGTGAGCAGGGGGCCACAGCAGCGCGGGGGTGACCTCGCCGAGCCCCATGGTCACCCCGCTCGTTCCTCTTTGTCCCCCTCACAGTGTTTTCGGAAGGAGGCCGCCCTGCACACCCGCCCCGCCTTCCACCCCACTGTGGCCAGCGCCTGCCAGGAGCAGCGGACGGGCACTGTGGGGTCAGTCCGGCGTGCTTTGGGGTCCCCATGTTGGGATGGGGGGTGACAAGGGTCCCGCCAGCCGCGGGTGGGGGTCCGCAGCGTGGGCGCCGCGTGGCTGCGGGCGCTGCGCGATGCCGAGCCCTGCGTCACGGCCCTGGAATGCGGCGCGGGGGGGACACGGGGGGAGCCCGGGGCGGACACGGGGGTACCGGCATGGGATGCGGCAGCGCCGGGATGCGGAGCGCTGCGGACACGAGGGGCCGTGGGGTGATGCCGCCCACCCCACGAGCCCCTCCGCTCCCGGGCTCAGCCGGGGGGTGCCCCCCACCCTGCTGAGCCGCGCGTCCCCCTCGCTGCAGGTTCAAGATCTCCAAGATCATCGTGGTGGGTGACCTCTCGGTGGGGAAGACCTGCCTGATCAACCGGTAACGGGACCGCCGGGGAGGCTTGGAGGGGGATGGCGACTGGGGGGAGTGACCCCTGTCCCCCAAAGGGCAGCAGCACCTCGGGCTGATCCTGGCTCCAGCCAGACTCCGGTGCTGGGCACCCCCAGGGCGGGGGGCACTGAGCCCTCAAGGGGTTGGAATGGGGGTTCAGGGGATGTTGATACCCCCCCATCACCCCCCCACAGGTTTTGCAAGGACACTTTTGATAAGAACTACAAGGCGACCATCGGGGTGGATTTTGAGATGGAGCGGTTTGAGGTGCTGGGGGTGCCCTTCAGCTTGCAGCTGTGAGTAGGTGCCAGCCCCCTCCCCACACACCCCACACCCCCACAGACCCCTGCAACCCCTCCTCACCTCCCACACCCCCCCCCAGGTGGGACACGGCCGGCCAGGAGCGTTTCAAGTGCATCGCCTCCACCTACTACCGGGGAGCACAGGGTGAGCTCCCCACTGCATGCCCTCTGTCCCTGTCCCCATCCCCACTGCATCCCAACTGCCCTCTGTCCCTGTCCCCACTGCATCCCAACTGCCCACTGTCCCTGTCCCCATCCCCACTGCATCCCAACTGCCCACTGTCCCTGTCCCCATCCCCACTGCATCCCAACTCCCCACTGTCCCTGTCCCCATCCCCACTGCATCCCAACTGCCCTCTGTCCCTGTCCCCACTGCATCCCAACTGCCCACTGTCCCTGTCCCCATCCCTACTGCATCCCAGCTGCCCACTGTCCCTGTCCCCATCTCACCCCTCCTTCCTCCCCCAGCCATCGTGATTGTCTTTGATGTCAACGACGTGGCGTCCCTGGAGCATACACGGTAGGTGACACATGGCCCAGGGGTGGGACCAGGGATGAGCGTGGGGGCCTTCAGGGCTGAAGAGAGAGGGGCTGTGGGGCTGCTGTGGTGTGTGAACACGAGAGCAGTGCTCGGCCAGCAGCTGGTGACAGTGGCTCCCACAGGCAGTGGCTGGCTGATGCCCTGAAGGAGAACGACCCATCCAACGTGATCCTCTTCTTGGTGGGCTCCAAGAAGGATCTGAGCGTGAGTGTGTCCCTCTCCCTGTGGGCAAACTGTGCCCTGGCTGTCCCTGTCACCCACCCATGCCCGGCTCGGTTGGCAGACGCCAGCACAGTACAGCCTGATGGAGAAGGACGCTCTCAAGGTGGCTCAGGAGATGCAGGCAGAGTACTGGGCTGTCTCCTCACTCACTGGTGAGCCCCAGCTGGGTGGGGGGATGCAGATCCCAGCCTCAGCCAGGTCAGGGGACACTCAGGGGGTCTCTTCCCATGGGGCAGGGGAGAACGTGCGGGATTTCTTCTTCCGAGTGGCAGCCCTGACCTTTGAGAGCAGCGTGGCGGCCGAGCTGGAGCGCGGCAGCAACACCCGCAGGATCGGCGACACCGTGCGTGAGTAGCCCTGGCCAGCCCTCCATGGGTGTCCCCCTTGTCCCCCCACCCACCCACCAACCCTCTTCTTTTTGTCCCTCAGGGATCAGCAGCAAGGAGAGCGACCTGTACCTGTCAATGCCCCGCAAGAAACCCAAGTGCTGCCAGTGAGGGGACAGCCCCAGTCCCCTCCATGCTCACACCAAAGAGGGGCGACCCCGGCCGGCCCCGAGGAGACGTCCCTGCCTCCCCCAGCCTCCCCTGGCCCCTCGCCTGCCTGGGCACCCCTGTCCAGGGTGGGCAGGAGCACGTGTGTGGCTCCTGCAGCTATGCAAACCCAGGTACTGCTGCAGGGGGAAGATGCCCTCAGGCTCCCTTTTGTCTTAATTAAACCTTTTTTATGCTTTGTAAGAAAGGCATGGGGCTGGGGCTGCTTGTGGGTCTCCCTGTCCCTGGGTGCAGTCCCCAGGCTCATAGGCAAGCAGGAGGATGGATGGCTGCCGCTGAGGACGGGTTCCTTCTTCCACCAAGGAGCATCCCTATCCTGCAGAGCCAGCAGCCCTGTGTCCCTCGGGGGGCTTCAGGGGACACACGAGGTGCCAGTCCCACATCAGGCCCAGCCAAACTTGTGCTGGTCAAAGTGGGGCTGCAGGCTGGGGGGGACACAGTGGGAGCACTTGTAGCGCTCCTGGATCCACTTCCCTCCCTCGCTGTTCTCCATGCAGATGGCAGCGACACCTGTGGGGTCACACAGTGGGTTCAGCACTGGCCACCACAGCCTATGGGAATGGTGGTCCCATGGGTGCACCCTGGGGTGCCCTCTCCTACCTGCCACGACCCCGCCCAGCCGCTCCACCAGCTCGATGGCCGCTCTCATGGTGCCCCCAGTTTCAACCCACTGGTCCACGAGAAGGATGCGCAGACCTGGAGGGCGTGAGGCTGTGGATGAGTGCCCTGTGCTCACACTGGCAGCCCTCCCAAAAGGGGAGCACCCCGTGGGCTCACCCGGCAAGATGGCATCGGTGCGGACCTCCATCACCTTCTCCCGGCCCGAGTAGTCGGTGTAGGGCTGTGCTGCTGTCTGCACACAGAGGTGCCCGGCTTTGCGGATGGCCAGGAAGCCTTTCTGCAGTGTGGCAGCGGCTGCAGCACCTGGAGGTGGGGACAGCACTGTCAGGACCCCCAGGACCAAGGGACAGAGACCCCACACTCACCTGTGTCCCATGTCCCCTCACCCAGGATGAAGCCCATGGCATCGATGCCGGCCACCATGTCGATGGAATCTCCCTGGAAAGGCTGCAGCAGGTCGGCCACGCAGTCCTGCAAGCCCTGGGGGAAGAGTGGAGGTGCTGGGTGCCTGCAGCCCACCATGGACACCCACAGCTGGGTGCCCCAGCAGCCCTGTGGAGATGTAGCCCACCCTGGCACCCCTGTGGGTGCCATCCCCCCCCGGCACTGGGTACTTGCGGGTGGCAGTAGAGCCGGGAGGGGTCCAGCCAGGCATAGTTGGGACCTTTGATGTTGGGGGCCATCAGTGCCAGGTACCAGCCCTTCTCCCGGGTGGCAGGGACGTGGCACAGGTCCATGTGTGGGGACTGCAGGCGCTGCAAGCACTGAGCATGAAGGGGGGGTCAGACTTCCCACCTCCAGCCTCCACTGGGCCCCCCGTGGCCTGGTGCCCCCCACCCACACCCACATGTGTCACCCCAGGGCCCAGGGTTCCCATTCCAGCTCCATACCTGGGTGCTGGTGGCAGGGCTGAGCCGAGCAGGACTGTCACAGAGCGTCACAGACAGCGACAGCTGGGCAGGGGCAGCCCCTGTGGCACTGGGCCAGCACCCTTGGCCAGCTGGACACTGGGACAGTGCCAGGCAGGAACCCTTCCCATGGGCCAGTGATGTCCCCCACTGGCTCTGCTGTCCCAGGCAGGCAGTGCTGTGGTGTTTGCACCCCACGTGGGTGTCCCCAGCACCAGCTGCCCGGGTGGCACAATGGGGTGGCACCCTGTGGTGCAAGGGTCAGTGAGCCAGGGTGATGCTCACAGGGTGATGCTCACAGGGTGATGCGCACAGGGTGATGCTCGGGGGATGTTCTGCAGCTTTGGGTGGCCTTGGGCAGGACTGGGGTTTTTGGAGTCCATGCACATCCACATTGGGGTGCCCAGGCATTGTCCTGCCCTGCTGAGCTCTGGCTCCCACAGTGAGCCAGGGCTGTGCCCTGACTGTCAATGGGCTCCAAGGACAGGAGCTGGGCAGAGGGGACAGCCCTGGCAGTGCTCTGGGAATGCTGCTGTGGGCTGCCAGCCCAGCTGGGCACCGGGCTCTGGGCTGTCCTGTAAAAGGCACTTCTGCAGGATGGGATGCAGTGCCACAGGGAACGTCCATGGGATGGGATATAGGGATGGAGCAGGCATTCATGGGATGGGATGTGCAGATGTGGGGAGCATCCACGGGAAAGGACACGGGGATGCAGGAAGCATCTGTGGGCTGGGATCCGGGGCTGCACAGAGCATCCATGGGATGGGAGCATCGTTCTCCCGTCGGGGGCCGCTCCGGGGCCGGGGGCTGTGCGGGGGCCGGCGCGTCACGGGGCGGGGGTTTGTGGCCGGCTCGTTACCGGCCCCGGCACATCACCCCACCGGCTGCCACAGCAACGGGGCCGGTCCCACCGGGAGGGGTGACCCTTCCCCGCGGGCTGCCGGCTCGGGACGTGCCCCGGCAGCGGCAGCAGCACCACCCGGGCTCTGCGGGACCCTCCGCACGGTGCCGGGCCGTGCCAAGCCGTGCCGGGCCGCCCCGAGTGGGCGGGCTGCGCCTCTCTATAAGGCGGCTCCACGGCGGCGAGCCGAGCGGTGCCATGTGCGCCCCGGGGCTGCTCTGCCGCCTCCTCCTCCTCCTTCTCCTCTTGCTACTGCTCCTGCTGCCACCTGCTCCCGGAGCGGCCCCGCCGGGACGGCCCCGCGCCCGCCGCGGGCTCACCTACCCCGGGACGCTGTGGTGTGGTGCGGGCAGCAACGCGGACAGCTACGAGCAGCTGGGTAAGGGCGGAAGGGATGCTGCTACATGTATCTTCCCATCCCATCTCGTCCCACCCCTTCTCATCCCATCCTACTCTCCCTTCCATCCCTTCCAATTCTGTACCTCAAATTCCTTGACCCCATCCCCATCCCATCCCCATCCCAGTGCTGCTCCATCCCAGCCCAGTCCAGTGCTGGGTCAGCCCTCACCAATCCTAATCCAGTCCAGTCCAGTCTGGTCTGGTCCAGCCCCTGTTCCCATGCTCAATCCCTGTCTGTCCTACTTCAGTCCCCAACCAAGCACCAGTCCTGTCCCAGTTCATCTCTGTCTAGTCCCTGTCACAATCCTTTCTGGTGCTGGTCCACTCTTGATCCACCCTCTGTCCCCAGCCTCCTCTGTGGTCCATCCTGCTGCCATTCCAGTCCCCAGCCCAATACTGGCCCACTCCCTATTGTTATTCTGATCCCAGCCTAAACCCTCTTGTGGTCCTGCTCCAGGACCCCAGCCTAGTCTCACCCCAGTGTGGTCCAGCCCAGTCCCCATCCCTATGCCAGCCTTGTTCCCACCCAAGTGCGGATCCAGTTGAGACCCTCCCCATCCATCCTTACCTACCCCAGTATGACTCCAGGCATGTGTCAGCCCACTCTAATCCTGATCCTAGTCCTAGCCTAGCTCAACCCTAGCTCCTGCATGTGGGCCCCCCAGCCCTGCCTGTACCCCACGTTTCCCTGCAGGGGAGCACCAGGACACGGACCGGTGCTGCCGGGACCACGACCACTGCCAGCACGTCATCCACCCCTTCACCTCCCGCTACGGGTACCGCAACCTGCGCTGGCACACCATCAGCCACTGCGACTGCGACCACAGGTGAGCCTCCCCAAACCTGTCCTAGGGCACCCTGGCATCCCCCCCGGGCGTGGCAGCCCCCTGAGCCCGGCTCTGCCCTGGGGCAGGTTGAAGGAGTGCCTGCGGCGGGTGAACGACACAGCTTCACGGGTGGTGGGCCAGGCCTTCTTCAACGTCATCCAGGTGCCGTGCTTCGAGTTCACCTACAGGGAGGAGTGTGTGGAGCCCTATCTCTATGTCTGGTGAGTGCCCCCCTGCCCTGGGGACCATCCCCCTGTCTGGGCTTGTCCCACCCTGTGGTGCTCCTCAATTTTGGCAGGTGCAAGACGTACAACACGGTGGCCGTGGCGGTGCCCCGAGAGCCGGTGCTGTATGAATTTGGGGGGGAGCTCATTGATCGGGCAGCCAGGCCCAGGGGAGCCCCCCTGAGCCCCCCGTGGGGCAGCACAGGGGGAGGAGCCCTCCCAGTGGATCATCACACTGGGACAGCCCCCAAAGCAGTCAAGAAAGAGAGGAAGAGAAAGAAAAATAAGGGGAAAGGTCTGAAAAAGAAAGGCTCTTCTGAAAAGGGGGCATGGAGCCATCCTGCAGCTGCTGATCCCTGGGCCCTGCTGCCGTCCTTGGGGGAAGCATCCAACACCATCCTGAGTGAGACCCCGGCACGGGAGAGCTTGGGCAGGGAGCCACCACCAGCCACTCCCTCCCCAGTCCCTGCCACCAGTGGGAAGAGGAGGAGGAAGGAGAGGAACAGAAAGAAGAGGCTAAAAAGTAAAACTGAGGCTGAGCCAGCATGAGCTCTGAGTGCCCCCTGAGCCCTGCGTGGGTCCTGGCTGTGAAATAAATTTATATCTGCTCAAGCAGCCTCAGCTTTGTCTCTGGAGGAAAGGATGGCACCAGGGGAAGCATCCAGGGGAAATGCCAGGGCTCAGCCCTTGGGAGGGGAACACCTAGAGCTGGGTTGGTATCCAGGGGTTTGAGCTGTTCCTCACTGCTCCCCTCAGTTCATGTCATTGTCCTGGCAGCTCTTGGCCACATGCTGCCAACAGGGCTGAGCCCCAGCTTTATCTCCCCTGCTAGAGGGTTAAATTCCAGCTCCCCAGGCATGTAATTTTCTCTGGAAGTTCTCTGGATTGCACCACCCAAGCTCTCTCATCCTCTTAACCCCTTGCCTTTCCCATGCTCCCACACCAGCATCAACTCCTTCTCCCTTCCTTTGGGTCTTAGCCTTCCCTGAAGGCTCCTCAAATGCCTGCAAAGCTCCTTAGAGTGGGACAATAGATGTTTTTCCAGCCCTGGGACAAAGGCAGATGCTGCCGGGGAAGAGCTGGAGCAGGGAGTGCTGCCTGTGTCCCTTCCTGATGGGTGGGGATC
The DNA here is from genome assembly GCF_001522545.3 of Parus major. Taxonomy (NCBI): domain Eukaryota; kingdom Metazoa; phylum Chordata; class Aves; order Passeriformes; family Paridae; genus Parus; species Parus major. The sequence continues at coordinate 5,468,158 of NC_031787.1, read as the reverse complement.
CCGTCTGGGCTCCTGTAGAGAGGAGCAGGGAACAGGGCATTGCCACCAACCCCTCCCAAGTGCGGAGCGTGGCTCAGCCCAGGATCCTGGTGAGGTGCTGGAAAGATCTTCCTGTGCCAGCAGCAAATTGCAGACTTGGAAAAGGCCGGAGAGCCAGGAGCCAAGCAGACAGCAAACCCCACGGTGATGAGCGTGCAGTGCAATCCCAAATCCCTGAAATGAGGGGGTCACACGAGTCTGGGGGGGAATACCAAGGGTGGAGGAAGGCATTGCTTCCTCTCTGGATGCAAAGCCCCTGTGGCAGCCACAGCATCCAGGCAGGAAGCACGGAGGCGTGTGGACCAGCTTCCCAAAAGTAGAACTTTTATTGACAGCAAGGGAAGACTGAAAACAAAGACAGCCAGAAAGGAGGCAACAACACACAACTAGCCCCCCCCTTCCAGGTCCAACCTGGAAGCTGCTCCCAGTCAAACTCCTATTGTACAGTCTCATCAAATAACAAAATAGGCCAGGTTCACCCACCTGCAACCTCGGAGCTGTGGGTTCTCCCCACTGGCCTGGGTGGCTTTGGGAGGAACAGGACCCTGTCAGCCTCTCAGCACTGCAGAAGGGATGGCATTGAAGGCAGGACCTGCATTTCTCTGTGCAAAGAGCTTTGCTTTGTCTCCTGGGTGGCAGCCATTCTTCAGGAGCATTTACATGCAAAGACGACCTTTGTTTCCTAAAATCTGCTGTTCCTGCTCATTTCCTAGCAAAGGAGGCTGACCAGGAGCACTGGGAAGGAACAAAGACTCTGCTTCCATAGAAAATCCCTACTAACAAAGCAGGAGAGGGGAGAGTGTGTGCAGCAGGAACTTTCCCTCTCAGAAATGTCTCTCCAGTCGCTGGCAATCCCTCAGAAACACTGCACTGGGCTATTTCTGACACAAATTATCCACTTTATTCGCCTCCTCCCAGTTCCCCAGTGCCCCTCCCTATCCAACAGCCACAGGCAGGTGCCCCCGATGTCGGTGTGATGTCTCCACGTGGTGCATCTGTAACAAAACGCTATTTTTTAACAACAGAAATCAGCTTTTCTGAGAAAGTCCCAGCACACGGAGGGAAACACCAAGCAACAAAGGAAGGAGCACTGACTTCCACCACGCAACTCTGCTCAGAGCAAATCCTAAGGGGAAGGGCAGGGTGCAGGCAAAAAACCTCTGAGCTAGCATTCAGTAAAAACACTATTTATTCACCCCTCTTGGTTACAGCTGGGCAGGGGAAGCGGGTACAGAGGAGGAGGCCACACACTCTGGGCTGCTCCGTGGTGCGTTATCCCACGTGTCTGTCTCAGGGAAGCTGCCGTAGGCTGGCGCTTTATTTTGCAGTCTGATTAAAAAAAAATAATAATCAAAACTAAATAAATATTGTTCCAAAAGAAGCCAGAGGAGAGAGCAAGCCTTTGGTACAACAGCTGCATCTCCAGCAAGACCCCGAGGTGCTGTGCTGGACCCCTCCAGACACAGCTGGGGTTGGCACAGGCTCTGCTGAGCCTGTCCCACGTGAAAACATGGAGCAAACAACAGGAACTTTGTGAGAACTCTGGTTTGTTTGTTACAACCCCCACAACTTTGCTTTGTGGTCTTCCTCTTGAAGGGAGGTGACAGTCAGGGTTTGGGAGAATCCAAAGGAAACAGGCTCACTCCAGGGCAATGCACTTTCAGCTCCGTTCGCTTCCCAGTCTTTGGGAAAAAAGCAGAGTCTTGGGTGAAAGCAGAGTGCTGTGCATGGACAAGGACAGACTCCTTCGACCTCACGTTTGCTTTGCTAAGTTTCCAAGGTGCCTCAAAACTGGAGCCTGGAATGCAGAGGCCGATGCAGAGGCCGATGCAGAGGTCCTTTCTATGATATATTTTTCTTATATATAGTATACATTTTTAAACCAGCCCTGCCAAGTCTATTCTCTTGCTCAGGTGCACATCACCAAGAGTCATTTCCCACCATCCCACGACGTATAAAACAGGAGTTATGTGTCTAAGGGAAGTCGCTTCCTATTGTTCCCTCTCCTTCCCCCTTCCGTGGAGAAGAGAGCGGAGGTGTCGGGTGTCAGGTCCTATCGATCCATCTCATCCAGGAGAGGCGTGGCATCCCCAGCGATGGACATGGGCGTGCTCTCGATCATGGGGCTGGGAGAGGGTCGAGGGGTCAACCTCTGCTTCTGTTTCCTCCGCTCAGCCTCCTTCTCCTGCAGCCACTGCTCGGCCATCTTGCCCCAGTCGATGGCAGCGTGGCTGTTGGTCCTGCACGGACACGGGGACAACATGAGATGTGACAGGAAAACTTCCCTGCCCTCCCTCCCTCCCTGTGGGGGAAGTAACCCCATCATGCTGCTTCCACAAAAAGCAAGGGAGCCAGGACCCGGATCCGAGCACCTGGAGCTACTCACTTTGGCTGCTGCCTCTGCCTGGAGCTGGATGATGGCTGCGACTGTGCCTGGGACTGGGTGGACTGGGGTGTGGTGTTGGCCTGGAGCTGGTACTGGGGTGTGGTGATGGGCTGGCTGGGAGTAGTGTACGAGTAGCTGGGGGTCATCAGAGGGGTGGCCACCGGCTGCTGTGCTGGAGTTGTGAAGACCTGTGGAGAGCAGAGGCTGTCAGGGGGCAGAGGGTGGACCCTGCCAGGCTGGGGGGGCTCTGCACTGCCCTGCTTGCCCAGGGGGGTGCCCACCCTCGCTCTGCATGCCCCCAGCCCTGCTGAGCACAGCACATTAGCTCCCTGAGAGCTGGGCCAGCACAGCCTGCCCTCCTTGTTCAGCCCAAGGGGAGATGCTCAAGCCAAGCAAAGGCAAGAGGCACCTGGGGCAAGCCAGCAGCAATAACATCCTGCACTGGGCACAAAGAACAGATAAATTCTTCCCCTGCAGGCTGCAGAGAAGGTGCAGCAGCTCCCAGGATGGATCCCTCCCACATCCCAAGCCAGCTGGCTGCCTGTCCCATGAAGAGCTTAGAGTCTTTGCCTCCTGGTGTTCACCTCCCTCTTCCTTCAGGTGTTGAGATGATTAATACATCGGGTTATCCACAGTCCCTGCCTATCCTCAGCTCAGCATTTACTGTGCCAAACATCCTGAAAGCCTCCCAAGGTGCTCTAAAGGAGGATCACTCCTCCTTGCAAGCCTTGTCTTGCAGCATCTCTTCTTTGGGTGCAACAGCTGGGTGTGTTCTTATACCCAGGCTCCTCAGTCCTTCCACAGCTGGAATTTGCCTTGGTGTCAGCTGGGAGCTTTAAGAGTGGAGCAGGCACACATGAAGAAAAGGCTTCAGCATGAGCCAAAACCATCTAATTCCATCTTACTCCCTGCAAAGCTCCTGGGTGTTGGGTCAGGCTGAGGTGTTCCCTGCCGGTGCAGCTCAGAGATTAGTGCCGAGCTAAAAAGCCCTGCAAACTCAGCGCATACTTTCCCAGCTAATCTCCTCCACTAGCAGCTCACGTTGCCAATTCAGGGGCACAATCAGAAGGTTGTGTGCCCTCACTGCTGGATCCCCCCTCTCCACCCTGCCACATTCCTTGAGGGAGGCCAGACCAGTTTGCTCCTTGCTCCAACTCCCCCTGGAACAGGGTTGTGTTATGTGCCTCATTTCTCCAGTCACGGGAGGCAAAATGAAATCTGGTTCAAGAATCCAGTCTGTGCAGCACCAGGGGGACAAAACCAGGACCTGGGGACCCTAGGCAATGAGGGATTCCTTAGGCTTCAGTGGTTTCTAGCAGCAAGAAGAAGAAGCCAGTAGAAATTTAAGTGGCACCTACGTGGTACGCGCTGCTGCCGCCTCCGCTGCCCCCGTAGCCATACTGGCTGGAGCCCCACTGTGCTGGGGTGGCATTTGGGTTCTGTCCCTGGCCTGTCACAGCAGCGATGGCACTGAACATCTGGGAGGTCATGTTCTGTGGCAGAGCGTTCACTGCACGTGTCAGGTCTGAAAAGGAGGCACACTGCTTTAGGAAAAGTTGAGCCTGGAAGAGCAGCTCACATCCCAGTTCCTACTGGGAATGGTTGGCACTGACCTGCCAGGTTGATGTTAGCTGGAGTAGCATTGATGGAGGCTGGAGTCCTGGTCCTACTGCTACTGCTGGGGGTAATACCTGTGTAAAATACCAACCAATTAATTCACCTGGAAGAGCAGCCACTGGTCTGAAACTTGGGATTTGAAAAAAAAAAAGAGTCAATAGTTGATCTGGCACGATGGTTTTCTACCAGGGAACGGTGTATGCTGGATTGTATGGTGGGGAGACAAAGGAGAGAAAAGAGACTGGTCCAGACTTTGCTGTGATGAAATATTAACTCTCAGGAGAGCTCTCAGTGGGTTGGTCCACGGAGCCAAACATTTCAAGCATTGCTTGGAAACTTCCCACATACAGAAAAATCCTAGGACACATTTTTGGGACAAAGAAGATGGAACCATCCTTTAATAATTGTCCCTGATATTGTGTGATAAAGAAAAAGCTGAGACACTGAAGTTTCAGGCTGCTCACCTGGAACAGGGTCCTGATAATGATCCTTAAACCATCGGAAAAGTCCATTCACAGTAGGGAAGACTTGGCCCCGGTAGCGGAATCCCTCTGGTGTCACTGTCACATACTCTATCCTGGGAGGAGCAGGGAGAGCAGGAGACATCACAGGCTGTTTCAGTCACCCTCTGACAGGTCACACTCACAACAGGCATGGACAAAAACCACAGGCAATGGCTGTACTGATAATGAACAAACAGATCCATCCAAGACACTTTATCTTCAAACAATTCACACTACCCTGCCTTTCCATGAAAAATCCATCATTCCCTGCCTACACTCCCACAACACCCTCAGCAGAGAGCAGTGCTGCTCGTGGCAGCCAGATGGTTAAGAAACATGGGGGTCTCCTGGGTGAGATTTACTGCTGGAAGAATTGGGTCCTCCACTTTGAGGGGACTAAATCCTGGGAAAGAGAAGGTGTGATTTACAGGGATTCTGACAGAGCTGGAAGGAAAACTGGCAGCAGTCAGCTGAGGTTTGGTACTGGCAGTACTCAGTGCAAATGCTGGGCTTGCCTTCTCACTTACCTTGGTTTGCCTCGAGGCTGATATCCCAAGAGGAATTTACCAGGTAGATCTTTACAGGCACTAATAAAGTATGGAATAAATGTTGGCTTCTCTTTCTTGGTCTTAATCAGCAGCTCTTCCAGCTTCTAATTAGAGAGAGAAAGAAGATAAATGCTCCAGGGGAGCCCACATTTTCAGCAGCACACAGAGCCTATGGATATCTTCCAAAGAAGTTACCACATCCTGGGATTGTCTCACCTTCTTGTCTCCACCATTGCAGTCCTGATAGTACTTGTGGTTCAACAGGTCTCTGGCAAAAGAAGCCATTGGCTGGACATAACGAGCAACAATTTCATCCAGGTCTTCAAACTCCTTTGAACAAACACATTTAAAGAGTTATTTAGGGTGTATTTGGTCATAAACTGCACAGCAAAGCTTGAGGAGAAAAAAAGACAAGTGCTGTCTAAGGATCCAGAGAATGTATTGGAAGTTACTCTCCAAGAGTGTGAAAGCAGCTACAAGGGCTGTGTCAACCTGTAAAAAAGTCCTTCCCCTTCCCAGGCATGCTCTGCAGGGCTTTACCTCTGTGTTAATCCAGAGCATGGAGCCCAGGCTGAAGGCATTCTCCTTGCCCTCCTCTCGGACATCCACGTGCTGGTAAATGCCATCGTTGACCTTCCAGGTGACAGTCAGGTGGTTCTCCCCTTTGCTGCTTGGCCGAATAATCACATCCCCTTGGTCCATGGTCTCCATCATCTTCTCTGCTTGCTTGAAGCTGATGTTGTGGAATGATGGGTGAGCAATTACCCTCTTGATGTAGGCTGGGGAACAAAGGGAACTGCTTTAATGCCACTGCATCTAATTGTGCTGATTGTCCTGAAGCAGGGAAGGCTGGAATTACAAGGGAGAGAGAAAGTAAGAGAACTCACTTGTCCTCTGCTGCTTTCTCTTCATGTCCTCTTCCTGTTTGTGATCCGCTGCCTCAGAGTCAAAGTCATAGTAGGTGTCTTTGGGCAGTTTCCACTCATTGTTCTTGTCCATCAGGTCTGAGGTCCTGCAGGTCAGGTCTGCGCTGAATTTCTCAATGTCAATCTTCATGATGCGGCAGTGGACGGTCATTCCCACCTGCAGAGGAGGTGCAGGCCAAGGTGAGCAGCAGGTTTGGCAGAATCCCTGTGCTACACACCAATCCATGTGGGATCCTGCTGACACTGAGGTTGTACAAACAACATCAGCTTCTGCAGATTGATACAACCTTCAAAAGTGGTATTTCTACACAAACTCACAAAAATGACCAGAATCACAAGAGATCAACAGAAAAATGGGCAGCTCTCCAGGACATCTATTACATGTTACCCACATGGAAAACTGCACATCTGGAGGGTGAGGACAATCACCTTTTCTGTTTCAAATATCTTTCACAATGGGAGCAGCAAAACTGGACTGCAAGATGTGCAAGAAAGCAGTTAAGTTTGTTCAGAAGCAGACACCCAAAGGACTGCTCTAATAAAATGTGAGGCAGAAAATCCCCCCACAAAAACTGCAGTGTCTTAGTCCAGTTAACCATGATGAAGTTAATTAATAACTCTTTAAAGAAATGCTGAGACCTCTAAGCTTACAGGATTATCCATCACCTGCATGGACTGTTGAGGACCCCAAAAGACAGAAAAGATGTTGAACCACTATTTCATTACGTGATAAAGAGATGTTATTCCATTTCTTTCAGAACACCAATCCCTGTCCCAGGCAGGACTGGTAACTCTGATGACCTCCACAAATTAATGGAGAGGGAAGGAAAAGCTGTAAGAGGGAAAATGACCCTTGTCTGTCCAAAAGCAGTTCTGTGAACTGAAAGCCAGAAACAAAGGGCAGCTCTGCATTAGAATGCCTTCTGGTCTCCTAAACCCAGACTCCAGCCAGATGACAATAAATCCTCCTGCAGCACAACTTGTTAACTGATTAACAGGGTCCCACCAGCTGCCAAGGGAGATTTGCACTGTGGGACAAGGACACTAACCAGAACCTGAACTTCCTGATGATTTTAAAGTCCTTACATGAAAATAAGCTCAGAAAAGTCATTTAAGAGCAGTGTTATTAGCCAAACTCTGAGTCTTTGGTATTGACTCCAGGTTCTTCCAGCTCTTGCTGGGAGTGTGAAAATCCACTGCTTTCATACCTTCACCCTTTCTTCTGGCCTCTTGACCACCTTGTCACTAAGAAATTTTGTTGGGATGAAGCCAGCAACACCATTATCCAGACGTGTCTTCACTCCAATGGCCTGACCTGGGCAGGAACCGCTGTCAAAATGGTTCCAAACCTTGAGCAAGGCAAAAGTAAATCAATCATTCAGCATAGAAACAAAATAGCCCCAGCAGTTCATACTCAAAACAAGTCCAAAAGCTGTGTCAGCAAAGTGGTGCAGCCAGCAGAGACTTGTGGAAGGGCAGGGGACAGCAGACTTCGACAAATGCTACCCAGTAATGCAATCTTCCTCCTCCAGTTCTGCTCATCTTATGGGACATTGCAACCAGGAAGGTCAGAACATTTTTAGACCCTGAACACCAGCCTGTAGTCAGGGCTGGTTTCTAATGAACACTATAGGGGTTTAAAGTCACGGATTACCCAGGCTGGAATTCACAGTGCTTAGAAGGGACCTAAAGTACAGCTGCATTAAGCAGCAGGTGGTCCAGATAAGTTCTTAAAATTGAGAAGGTGGCAGAGCCTTCTGTTCTGTGTCATAGGCAATTTCTCTGCATAAAACACAATCCCAGACCACAAACAAGAAGGCTTTATGTATCTGCAAAGAACTGGTCAGCTTAGCCTCAGGTCCATTTCACTCTAAAAGCCATAATGTGGCTATAAAAGACTTGTCAAATCTATACTGAAGCAATTAGTCAGAAGTGCAACAGATTTTATTTACAGCCAAGGTCCAGGTTTGGGTCCTGGGGCACTGTGGACACTGTGATACCTTGTCTCCTAAGAACCCTACACACCACTCCTGCTGCTAGCAGGCTCCTGACAAAGGCAGGCCTGTCAGGAGGAGCAGCCCCACCTCACTGAGCTCTGGGAAGTTGTCCTGCTGGCAGAAAGGGCACTGCCAAAGGCCAGTTTCATCATTCCGTATCGCCTGGTCGTAGCTCTCTCCCTGTGGGCGCCTGTGGGCAATGCCAGTCACATTGCAGATGATCATTTTACCTGTGGGGTGATGGCAGAGGGGAAGGAAAGAATGAAAAACTGCAGAGCTGGGCAGCTCCCTCCAGTTTGTTATTCATGCATGAAGGTGTTAGGAGGCCACCCAAGTACTTTGAAAAGCTGCTTCACATTCCACCACAGCACTGTCCCAGCACCACGCTCACTAACACCCCTTTGCCCCACCTTCACACATCTTGTGTCAACTGAGGAGGACAGAAAGCAGGGATGTGATCATTTTACCTATGTAAAATGTCTCTGGAGTTTCTTTGGTCAGCATATTGAAGACCTCCTCCGTGTTGGGAGAACGGTAGGGAGTTCTCAGGTCCTTGTATCTGCAGCTTAGCTCAGCTCGAATGTCATACAAAGTGATGTGCTTGTCACCATAGCCCTGTGTGGGATTCAGAGGTTACAAAGGCATGAGCAGCAGGAAGGAGGTCAGTAGAGAATCCAGGGTAAGTTTTGGAAGAACTCAAGCAAGTTATGAAACAGCAAATTTAAAAAAGGGAAATGCAGCAGGTACCAACAAACGGTGAAACTCAGTCACAGGATGTTGAGGAGGTTAAAAGAACAAATATATTTAGAAAAAAAATCAGGGAGAAGAGCTTAAATGGTCTATTTACTGTCCCCTGCCCCAAGTGCCCTTTCTGCAAGCATTTACTGCATGCCATTGTCAGACACTGACTGCTCATCAGGGCTGTTTATACATTTTACAACAGCACAGCTAATGCCCAGCTCCAAAAAAGGATAAAGCTATAAAACATGAGAATCTTAGCTGGGCAGCAGAGCTTCCCCTCTGTTTCTCAGCACCAGGAGCCCCCAATGCACCTGTCTTTCCAGTTCTTCAGCAAAGGCATCAAGATCCAGATCTTTCAGGCGCTCGGGGTTTTCCAGGATCTCCTCCAGAGCTCCTGCAGGATTTGCATCCTCAGCTGACTCATCGTATTCCAGGGCATCCACTGCCATTTTCCTTGCCCATTCATAGGTTTCAGGATGGACTCTAGAGCCATCTAGAACTTCAATGTAGGAGTCAGTGCTGAAACAAAACCAATGTTCAGATCAGGGCTCTGAGCTGTTCCAGCTGTTCCTGCAGCTAAATGATCAAGCACCACTGCTGCCCTCCATGGAAAAAAGTACTCCAAAAAGGACACTATGAATTATTCATTGCTAAACCAACAGGAGCCAAGGCAAGACCTGGAAAACTCCAGTCTGCAGCTCCAAATACACAGGCAGGCATTTTGCATGCTGGGTGGATTTGATCCCTGCTCACCACAGCTGCTCTATAAGCACACAGCTCTCTGCTGTTCCACTCCTCACACAAATTCAGTGTTGCCATTGGGCTGTTTGGATGGGCTACACTTTGTCCCCAGCATCTCCAGGATTTGTATCCTGCAAGAATCAAGGGATCTAACAGGGTTGGGTCACTCAGTGTAGGGATTCAGCCAGCTGTTCTTTCTCACATTGCTTTTCAAAGGCAAAAAACCCTGCAGAAGGCATGTTTCTAGTATGTGACCCTTTGTGCAAAGCACCCACTCAGGTTCAGAAACAAGGTTACAGCTGTCCTCAAAACACCTCTCGTGCAGCTACTAGTAACTTAATGCTATATAAACTTCCCAGTATTGCTACTGGTTTAAGAGGAAGCCAAATTGCTGAGTTATTTCTGAAGTTTGAAATTTTAGAAAAATAAAATACTGTTGGAAGGACCAGGCAGAAACTAAGCAGAAGTGCTCATGGCTTACTGATGACTGCATGACAACTATTTTAGGGAACAATTGGTTTTAATTTAGTTCCTCTTGACCACAAAAAGGCCATATAATTAATTTTCTGCAGTTCCCATTGCTGCTGTGGAAGTTTAGCTGCCCATAAGAATCAGATTAATAATCAGCAATACCTGAACTTGGCCTAAAGTCAGAGGGGCCAAACTCTGGGTTAACACTGACTCAGGGAAGGTCTGTCACTCACACTGACTCCACACCCCATGGGACATCAAATACCCAATACCCACCTATCACCCAGTGATGCTGTGTCAATTTTGATGAAGCCAGCACAGTTGATAAACACTTTGGGTCCCATGTGACACATCGTAACCAGCTGGGTCCTGTTCTCCAGACGGGTGTTGTTTTGTTTTAAGATCTGCAGAGAGAGGCAAGAATATCAACCTTGAGAGAGGCAAGAGTATAATCCCTGCTATTCAAATACAAGATTACTCAGAGGTTGTGGACTTCCTATCCCTGGAATTGTTCAAAGCCAGCTTTAGTGGAAGATGTATGTGGCCATGACCAGGGGTTGGAATTAAGATGATCTTTAAGGTCCCTTCCAACCCAAATTGTTTTTGTCTGGGAAAAAAACAGAGGATTCACACTGCACACCACAGTGTTTAAAGCATCTGACACATGCCCATCACAACTCTCAAGTTGTTGCTCCCTGCCAGTGTCTCAACATTGTGTGAAAGATGATGATTCCACATCATCACAGCTCCAACTCTCAGGAAAAGCGTTGGCTTTTTGCCTCGTGTTTTCTACACTGTGGAGGTGTCTTGACGCTCTGACAGCACATCCATTCCTGTGGGTTTGGGAGCTGGCTGGGATTGATGGATCTGCTGAGCTGTTTGGGTCTCTCAAGGACACAAGTCCACGTGTAGCTTCAGGGTAAAACCACACATCAACAGATCTGTCAGCTGCACGTGGCACAGGGAACCCTGCCTCACCTCCTGAGCACTCAGAGTGCTGGTGATGTGCTGGTTTTGTAGGCAGGCCCAGGAGCCTCCTTACCTTCAGCAGGTGCGTGCCTTTGCGTGGTCCCAGGCCACACACATACTGCAACAAAGCCTGGCTGTGGGGGTGAGCAATGGCCCTGTTCACATCCACCCCCACCTCGTTCACGCGGTTGATGAATTCGCAGTACAGCGCATTCAGCAGGTCCTCCTTCACCACGTGCTCCTGGCAGAGAGAAGAGGTGTTAGCCCTGGAAAAGATGGATCTGTGCAACCCTCTGCCATGAGCCAAACACGACACACTGGCTCCCAGGAGCTGTGTTGAACCTCAGAGTTACCCTGAGAACAGCCTAAAGGCTGATGAGAAAGAAAAAAAAGGAAGGTGCTGTGTAGCCTGAATATGGCACAGAACAGGCAGAACTTGCTCAAGTTTAACTTGGAAACCTTTTCTTTGAAAGCAAAACCCTCACAGGCCTCTTTCTCTTGCAGAGAAGGATCTTTCTTGCCCAAGGAAAATTTACCTGCAGAGGGTGGAGTTTCAGGCAGAGAATATCCTCATCAGAGCTGCAGACCTGGGCAAACTCTATGAGGGGGTCCTGGATGCGGCGAGCAAGGGACACAGCCTGACGCAGCAGAGGGGGGTAATCCCGGAATTCATTCTGCAACAGGACACAGAATCAGGGAAAACCCTCGTGGTGTCTTCACACTTTGTACCACAAGCAGCAAAGACACATCAGACAAGGACTGCAGCAGGGAAGCACTTGGTGCTCAGGGCAAAGAAAGCTGAGGTCAAAGGCTCCCAGGGGCTCTTATGCATTTAGTAATGGAACAACCTCACTCATTTCCAACTACATCAATATCCACTTTGTGCATCTGCTGGTGCTGATCTCTTCAGGGAAGCCTAAGATGTTTTGCCTTGATCCAAAGGATCAGTACGTGACTGTCCAGATGGATCATATGAGACAGAGGATGATGCAAGGGCAGCACAACAAATGGAGGATGACACAGCACGAATGAGCAACAGACTAAGAGACAGCTGGGGTAGCAGCAGGTTCACCTCAGACTTCTTGCTGTTCATGTAGAGGATGGCCAGTTCATTGTCCACCAGCTCCACTCCGATCGAGGACAGCTGCTGCCCTTGGTCCAGCTCATGAACAATTCTCTTTACATCCTCCATCAGCATCTGAGCATCCCTGGGGAGAGACAGCCAAGGGGATTGAGGGGAGAGCATAGAACTGGTCCTGGAAACAGTGAAATGTAGACAGGCACAAGGAGAGGACTGCAAAGAGACTGGGAAAGGGAAGCAACACAAAGACTGACCTGTTCTCGCCGGCGATTGTCACCACGTGAGGCTTCTTGTTCAGGAGGAATTTTTTCAATGTTTCAATATCCTGGGCCTGGAGAAGAAAGTGGAAAATCAGAGGAGAAAAGGCAGATGGTTTCTGGTCTGAGCTACCTCCATTCATCTCAGTTACAGCTGCACCAAGGCTCACCTTCTTTTCCCTCTCCTCCTCACGCCAGGCATTCCTTCTCTTTGTGAAATGTGGCAATCGGAGGAAGTCTGTCACCTCACCCTCTCCATTAACAAGGGCACAAAACACAGGGTGGTCCCTGTCAAAAAGAGATCACTCAGACATGGAGGACTGCTAAAGCTGGACATGCACCCAGACTCCATTCCCTCCCTCCTACCTGGCTGATGAAAACGCAATGCCCAGCACCCGGATCCCCTTCCCTTGGTTTTCATCCATGAAATCATCGTCTTCCTCCACTTGCTGATCCGGCCTGTATGCAGCAACCTTTAGCCAGTTGTACAGTTTGCGGCTGCAAGCCTGAGAGAGCAGAGAAAGGACAAAGGGGAGTGAGAAAATCCACTGCAGGAGCATTGGCATAACCCTTCTCTGGAGGGAAAGTTGAACCAGACTCAATCCCTGCTTCTTCCTCCTCCCCAAGAACTTGTGTATGACCTGTCAGCAGCTATCCCCAGAACACTGCAGGGCTTCCAGTGTTTGCAAGCCCAGCTCTGCCTCAAACCTGTGCCTCATCTCACCTTCAGGACATATTCCTTGGCCTCCACTAAGAGCTTGTTCTTTAATTCTTTGGCCATCTGCACGTAGAGGAACTGGTTGAGGGAACGCTCGATGGCCATGGTGCGCTGCCGATTCCACTCCTGCACCTGGTGACTGAACTCATCCCGGTAATAGAACTGCTTGATTTCCTCAAAGTACGTCTGGTCACTGCCATAACTGCAACAAAGGAGGAGAGGAGATACAGAAAGGCTCCAGACACCTGCATGGACACCATCACTGGCAGATTCTTGCACACCTCAGATTCAGGTAGCTGCTTGGAAAAATTAGGGAAGAGCCAACCCTCCCATCAAACACTGCTTTAGCTGCTGAAGTGATGCTGTAAGACAGATCACAGCCACTCCAGCACACCCATACTGCACAGTGTGGCCACTCAGATGTGCAGGGAAGGAACTAAGCTGGCTGGGAAACAAGCATCATCTTCCACAAAAATCCCAAGGTTTCCAAGTTTGCTTTCAAATGAGACAGATGCCTATTAAAAATCTCCACAAGATGATGAAAAAAGCAACACCCTGAGAGGCTGCTTGACTTTGAGGTGCAGGAAACTACCAGGCCATGACTTTCAGGAGTAGCTTAGTTTACAGAAGTGCTCTAAGAACACTGCATGAATGAGCTCTGCCAAGTCAGGGATGGCACAGCCAGTGGGAACTCACCCCTCCACTCCTTTCATGTCAATGCTGATATCTATGACCAGCAGTGCCTCATCCTCTGCCAGGCTCATTTTCAGGAACTGGTCATCTCTCAGCTCCTTCACAGGCTTGTTCTTCATGTATTTAAAGGAATAGGCATAGTGGGCTTCATCAATATCCTGGGAAAGAGGAGAGACAGTCAGCATGCACACAAGACATTCATGTCTTTTGTATGCCACAGCAGACAATGTTTTTTATTCAACACCCCCTCAGCCCTATATCTGCCATTCTGCATTTCCTTTCCCAGCAGGACACAGTGGAATTGCTTCCCAGTCCCAGAAAAACAGAGATTGTTTCAATATTTGAAGGCAGCATCTCATCTAGTAAAATGCTGAGACCAAAAATGCAGCAGTCCAGCTCAGTGCTGCTCTGAGAGCTGCCACTGCCATAGGAGAACAAGCATTTGTATGTTATTTAGATCCCTCCCTGAACTGAGCCACAGAGTCAGAACTCCCTTCCTTACCTTCTTCCCCTTTTTTGTTGGTGAAATGTTGATTTTAGCTCGTTCTTGGAAAGTCTGTCTCAGGACCTGTCTGACCAAGGGCTCCCTGGCAATCTGCAAGGCCACCATGTACCGAGCTCCTTCCAGCACTGCTTCCGGGCTTGGGAATTGACTACGAGCAAAAAGGCAACGTGAAGGCTTAGAATAACGTCCCCAGATCCTCTCACTCGTGTTACATCCACAGTAACTCCACAAAGACCCCCACACTGACCTGCACACATAATCCTTGGCCAGCTCCAGGGGCTCTGCAGGGAACTGCTCTGTTTCGTGACGCTGGTAACTGTCTCGGAGATTCTCTCCAAACTGTTCAGGTGTCAGACCAAATTTTTTAGCCAAGCCATCTGGTAAAAGAAAAAAAACAAAACAAAACAAAAAACCCAATGAGGACAAGGGTACTGTAGCTAATAGTGAGCAAAACTATCAGTCTTCCTTCCACAGGTGAATCACAGCACCCTGTGGAGTGACTGCACACCCAGGACAGAGCAGAGCCTTACCCAGCCCAGCTGCCTGGCAGATGGTGTACATATCCCTTCGGGAAGCCTGCTTCAGCTCAGGCCCCTTCTGCTCATCATCCTCTGCATCCTCCCCTTCACCTGCAGGAAGGATACATTAGAGAGCCATCCAGATAGTGTGTCAGAAGCACAGTTAAGAGATTACACACAACCTGCACTGTGCAGCAGAGCCCCTAATTCCCACAAAGACATCTCAAAGGTTATAGTGGCCTTAAAATTATTCAGGGTTGGAAAATTACCCTGGAAACACTATTTTCAGTGTCACTCTTGCAGTTTTAATAGGAGTATCTGGCACAAGGGGTGGCATTCATATTCCCTTGGAAAGCACCTTGTGGTGCTTTTAAGGCAAACCTTAAACTTTCCAAAAGTGCCTAGAAGACCTGGAACTAACTTGAGATAGAATGACCAGCAGAGATGCTTTGTGCAAACACAGAGGCTTTTCACCAAATTTTCCTCCTGTTCTTTTGAACCAGCATTTTCAAGCAGCCCACAAGGAGCAAACGTGGGGAGACAAACCTTCCTCTTCTTCACCATCCTCCCGGATCCGCTTTTGCTTTTTGCGAGCAGCCTTGGCAGCATTCTGCATCTTGGGGATGTCTCTCCCATAGTACAGCAGGAAGTGATTGTACACGTCCTTCAGCTCGTCCATGGACTGCACATCCTTCAGCCTACAAAAAGCCAGCATGTCACACCCTGCCTGCAGCCAGGTCATACTCAGAACACTCAAGGAACCTGCTCTGACTCAGGTCAGGCAGAAGAGAAGCCTTTGGATTCATCTCCCAAAAGAATTTTAAGTATTATTTTAAGTATTTCTCATTATTGGTTTTATGGGTTCTCTGCAGTAGCCAAAGTGCCTGTGCTGTTTGGGCAAGTCAATGGACATTTTAAATCATTCTGGAATGAATATCGAAGTCCTGGCACCCTACCTCTCCATGTCAGTAGTATCCAGGGCCCTTATTCCATCAGCCAAGGGCTTGTCTGGGTCAGCAGAGATTTGCTCATACTGGTAGGCCTGCATCTTCTCAAACAGTCGTGTCAGGTTCTGCTTGCGGATCTTCAGCTGGGTCCACTGGCATGAGAACAAAAGAATTCCAGTGGAACACCCCACTGCAGTGTGTTATCTGTCTCCTCCCTTCCTAAACAGGGATTTCCAGCATTTTGGGATATTTGTCATATAAAAATGATTATTAAAATCATCCACAGCCAAAGCCAAATGTGACGTGTGGCAGGTCTCATCTAAGAGATGCAGTATATTAACAGAAAAAAACCAAAATTCATGTTTGGATCTGATAGCAGAGAAGCAACCTGCACTGCTGGTAGGAACTGTCACTATGCAAAAGGAACTCAGTGAAAGGGATGGATTTTATTGGAATCCTATTCTGTCAGATATCCATTTACCACCATATGACAGCAAAAATGCAGAAAGACACGGGTAAAAACCCCAAACATGGCCAAAACAAGCTGCTGGACAGGTAGGAGGACAAATGTTGACGGGACAACAAATAAAAAACATTCCTCACCTTCTCATCCCACTGCCAGACCCTCCACAGGTCATTGATGTGCAGCTCTGGCTCCACATACTCCTTTCTGTAGAAGGCGATGAATGGGACCTGGGTCAGAAATGAGACTCATCAGCCCTGTGCAGGGGACTGGGCTGTTCCTGGCAGCCAGGAGCCACACAGAGCTCCTGTTCCACGTGGGACAACAAACTAATGGGGCAGCTCTTACTCCACCAAGGAATACACCACATAGGCCAAAAACCTTCTGCAACATCAGAAGACGGATTGAGCAAGGCTCAAGAGAAATTCCCCCCACCTCATTCAGCCTCAATTTGTCCAGAATCAGGGAAAGACAATGACAGCAGCTCTGTCAAACAGGCCTTAAAAACCTGCATTGCCACAGCTCACATAAGATGAGTTGCAGTTCCCAAAGGAGCATCATTTCACCACAGGAGAGGCAACCAGGGATGGTTTCTCATCCCCTTCTGTGTGCCCTAAATGTTTCCAGCAGATTTACTAATCCTTTCAGGAAAAGGAGACAGACCTTGGTAATGAAGAAAAGTTGCAATTACCTCAAAATGCTGATTTCTCATGAAATTCAGGGCTTCTTTAATCTTCTGGATTGTGCTGGGCCCCTTGCGGCTGAAGCTGCTGGCCTGTCCACGGTCGAGGTAATCAGAACTTTCCTGAAAAGGAGAAACACATTGTGCTCACTCTGATCCTGAGCTGATCCCCTAAAAGAGCACCCCCACCACATTAAGGCTGAGAAATTGTTGTTCTTTCAACTTCTTTGTGCTCCTTTTTGCTCTGTTTCATGGATGCAAAAATGAAGACACACGTCAAATGATCTGCTCAAAATCAGAAATGAAGGTGGCACTGGGCAACACATTCCTATCAGCAGACCCCTGGAACAAGCCCCAGGCACAGTCCTTTACCTGCAAGGAGATGGTGGGAGTTGCAAATGCATTCCTATAAATCCAGTCAGCTTCCTCCTCCAGCTCATCATCTTCAGCACTCTTCACTGGGATGGATCTCAGCTGGGAAGAGATAACACCATGAGCACAGGCACGTGCAACACCAGGGCTTGCACTGCCTTGTTTCCAAGAAGCCTGGAAATTGCAGTTTTGAGCTGCAGGTTACCTCTGGGGACCCCCAGCTACGGGGTGCCAAGGATATCACTTCAATGTCTGCACCTTCTGAGCACACAGGAAGCTGCATCAGCTTTATACTAGATAAAGACAGCTACAATCCTGTCAAAGGCTTGTGGAAAGGCCTGCAATGGTGCAAAGTCTGCTGTGAAAATCAAGTGAGGATATCTCCACTTCCCACCAGACTCCCAAATTTTCTGCAGTTACATCCTCTCTTCCAATCTATCTGTGCCTTGCTACCACTTTTGTTGCTGCAGCCACGGAGTAACAAAAGATAAAGCAGCTCCAAAGCCTCTCTGGGCACTCAGTCTCAGCCACTTCTCTTTCAGAGGAGCTGCTCTAATCACCACTGATCATGTGGATGACAATATGTGTGAACAAACCCCTACAGCCAGAAGACATCACAGACAGCATTTCCTTCTGTGGCACAGACTGGCACAGGGAAAAAAGGGCCTTTGGAAAACTGACAGATTCACACATCCCATTTCACAGAGAAGGGTAATAAACATCTGCACAGAATTACACTAACATACACTAAAGGGAGATGGACTTTTCAGTGAAAATCTGAATATAGCTTAAAATTAAGACAAAAATATGAGACACTAGAAGGATTCATCCCAGCACAAATAGCACTTTGTATTGAGAGCAGTGCAAGTCTCACCACCTTGAGTAAAGCCAATTAGAGCAGTTATGTGTTGGCTGGCATACATGTAATTTAGAAACCTTCCCAGGTCTTCTCTGGCACTGCATTTTGCTCTCCATATGCCCAGCCCTAGAGATTCCTAACATCATCCAGCACAAAGCCATCTCAGCAGAGCCCTGCACTTCAGCAGTGCAACACTGGCACCCAGTGGCCACAGGGAAGCTGTACTGGAGCTAAACACAGATTCACAACAGCTCCCACGTCACTGATACGTCTGAATGCAGTTTTAGCCTGTACATTTGACAGATAGTGTCATCAAAGAGGGAAAAAAATATTCCAAAATCCATCCAGCAGCTTGGCAGCCTGCAGGTCTCAGGCCTGAGAGCCAAAATGCTTTCTGCCTGCAGAGCTGCAGCCCCTTGCCTCACCTGGAACCTCTCAGGCATGTCTGTCATGCGGATCTCGTTGTCCTGGTCTGTGAGGTGGCTGCTCTCCAGCTCACTGGGCTCGTACATCTCGAAGATGCTGCGGCGACTGACGCGTTTCTTGGTTGTTTTCTTGGGCCGCACGCGGGTCTCCCCTTCGGTTTCCTCATCCTCGTATTCATACTCCTCCTCCATCTCCTCGTCGTACTCATTGTACTTCTCAAACTCATCATAGTCAAAGTCCACACCAAAGATTTCCTGGGCTTCCTGCAAGGCACTGGAAAGCAAAAATAATCCTATTGTTCAGCCCCACAGCGCAGCTCACAGAACATCTTTACAGCCACACGGAGGAGGCCGGGGGCACGGTCTAAGCTTTCTTCCACCTAATAATCTAAATCTAAATAACCATGGACAGGCACAAACTCTGAGCTTTACTGCAAATATTTCTCTTAAGGGCCTGGTTTTGGTATCCCTTTAAAAAAATCCAGTGGAAAAAATAAAAAAGGAAGGAGTCACACATTTCAGAAATCACACACTAAAAGCTCTACATCTAAATTTAACAGGTTTCTTCTGGGAAAAAGACCAGCAGTACCCAACCACAAGCTGAATCACTCTGCAGTCGCAAGATCCAAATAAGTTGAGCACTATTTTCAAGGCTCCAGGCCAACTTCCAATCAATACTTACGCATCTGTGTATCCTGGAAGCTTCTTTCTCCATTTTGGCTTCTTCAGAGGTTGTCCATCATCATCCACAATGAAGTCATCAATATCTGGACATTGAGAAACAAACTCAGGTATAGAACTGGTACCTCTGACAAAGCTCAGCCAGTGAAACTATGAGCCTCCACCACAGCCTGAGGCTGCTGCTGGCTGTCAGTCTGCCCAGCTCCCCACAGCATCTCCTACACTAACCTCACACAGGCCAGGAGTCTGAACCACTGTACCAAGCTGGAACAAACTTCCAGGCAAAGACATTTGAGCTGCAGCTCAGTGCACTGAAAATACAGTCAGGAAAGGCCTGGCTACTTTGGATAGTAGAAAATTGTTGAAATTTTTTTGGTAAGGTAGCAGCAGTGGGAGACTGATGCTGAAGAGGGGTAGGGCAGGCATGCACTGTGCTGTGAGGTACTAAACAGTGCCCTGAGTGCCTCTTTCTGAAGCATTTTCATTTTTGAGGCAGCTTTGGGGAGGTGTTCAAGACCTCAGCACACATAACGTGCTCCTGCACAAAGTGGTTCAGACAGACTAAACCTGTCACCCAGAAATGTTTAATTCTAAGGTAGTAATCAGACCAATAAGAGCTTCACCATGACAGGGTCACAGCCTCTTGGATACTTCTAGTTCAGACAAAGTCTGAACTTTGTTCCTGTGCTTTAATCTTAGGACAAACATTGGATGTAACTGACTATCCACACTCACCAGATTCATCTTCCTCCTCCTCCTCTTCCTCTTCCTGTGGAGCAACAGGAGCTTCCACAGCTTCCCCTCCTTCCTCGCCTTCACCATCCTGAAAGATTTCTTCAGCAATGGCTTCCTTCTCATGTTCTTCCTTTCCATAATCTTCTGCTTCATCATCCTCATCATCAGACATTTTCCGCACACGCCTGAATTTTTGCTGCAAGGACAATTCCTTGTTAGTGCTCACAATCCCTGGCTCAGCACTGCACTTCCTCTGCAGGCAGCTGGGAGGGAGCAGGATGGAGCCCAGCACAGCACAGGCACACAGGAGAGAAGAGCCACCCCACTCAGGAGCTGTGTCACTTGCATGCTGTCAGCAGCAGTGCTGGCCTGGCTGATGTGACTCTCGTGTTACACAAAGAACTTTAGAGCCCATAACAGCCTGTGCTGACCTTGAGGTCAGCAGCACATAGGAAAGGAACATGAGACTGTCCTGAAGAGGTGGAAAGGGAGGAGCACAGCAGACTTCAGGAACCAGAAAAAAGTGTTTTGCAAACTCTGGGAAGCCAGGTCCCAGTCGCATGGGCAGGGAGAGATCTTGCTTCCTTCAAAGCACTCAGCTCTCCCTTTCCAAGAGGGCAGGAGCTGATGGGAGGCTCATGCCAAGCTGGAGCCTGCCCTCCTCTGTGCTAAAACACACCACACCATTAACAGCAGCATGGGAACACAACTCACTCTTTTGACTTTAACGCCCAAGTTTTCTTCAATGAGGTCAAAGTCATCATCCTCCAGGCGGTCATCGAAAGCTGAAGAAGACAGCAGAGCTAAGTTACACTCTCCCTCTTCTAATGTGGGAATGCATTGAGCCCAAACATCTTAGCCAGCTCATGCAGACCAGGGCAGAGGATGCTCTCTGCCATCATTACACCGTGCCCTGCTAGTAACAATCATCCCAAAACTTACTGCGCTTTCTCTTTTTGTGGCCAACATCATCCTCGGAGTCTCCAGAGTCACTGGCTTCCTCCTCCTCTTCCTCATCATCATCATCATTAATGAATCCTTTCAGGTTTCCCTGTTCATCCTGATCATCGAGGTTCAGCTCCTCCTCTTCCTCATCTGGGATGGAGAGCAGCACGTGTTAGACACCCATTGGTTATCCACCGAGACCTGTGCAAGCAGCACCTTCCTCCACACCATCCACACACAGTTTTAACTGAACACTGGCACTGACAGAGAACACAGCCAGCTGCTCTGGCCACATCCCCACGTTTTGTCTCATGCTCTCTCTGCAGAGGGAACAGGTGGAGTGCTCACACTGGGAGAATTCCTCTGCTTTTACCATTTAGTATCAAATTGTGTGACTGCAAGTCCCACGGGGGCAAAGCGGTGTATTTTTTATTGCCAATTATAAAAAACACTTGGAACACTTGGAGGAAGGGAAGTACTCTAAGAGCTGAGATTATTGACTACAGACAGCCCTGCTGTAATAGCAGTTATTGTTCCATCTGCAGAGCCATGGGATGCAGAACAGAACAGCAATGAACACAGCAAACTCACCATCCTCATCTTCCTCTACAAACTTCTTGGTTACTCTGGGTACAACCTCCCCATCCTGGTTGTACTCCTCCTCTGACTCCTCTGCTTCACTCTCCACAAAATCAGACATGGCTGCAGCCTCTCACACAGCAGCTGGGGAAAGAGGAAACATCCCTGGCATTAGCTGAGCAAGCAGAACACAAACACTTCCCCCTTCAGGTTTTGGAGAGAAGGCAGCTAAAGCAAGAAGGGTTTCAAATTAGCTACAGAGGCCCTGAATTGCCCAGTGTCCACCTTGCCTGGACATCCCTGTCACCACAGCTTAGGCAGGAGAAGGCAGCAGCCAAGAGCTGCCAGCTCCTGCCAACCCATATCTGGGTGAGGAGGTCAGGAGCTGTCACAGCAACTCTCCCGTCTCCTGCGGCTGGAACGTGCACACAGCCAGAGCCCCCAGCCCATCCACAGCCTGACGCTGCACCGTGTCAGGCACACAGCCCAACTAATTAGGATCTTAATATGATTAATCTTCACTCAGTTAACGAAGCCAGGGTGACCCTGAAAAGGGCCTTGACTGTGCTGTGATTGCCAGCTGTGACACTGCAGAGCCCACAGAGCAAACTGGAGAGAGGTCTGGGGGTCTGTGAATGCCCACAAGCCACAGCCACAGGCAGGCAGTTCCATGCTAGGGATCTCCACCCAGAGTTGAGGAAGCAACAAGAAAATGACAAAACCAGTGCATTTTCTATATCCAGAACCTTTTGTTTGATGCTTTTCCCAAATGGAGTTTCTGAAAACAACATAAATCAAGCTTGGCACAAAGGAAAATGTTTGCCAAGTTCTGTCCCTCTGAGCCTTCCACTTCTGGTGGTTACAAACCCACTGATATTTTTTAAATTTTCAATTTTACCTCCTTTTTACATACATCAGAACAACTGAAGCTTACAAGAGTCAGCTATGAGGAACACCAAATCAACTTCTCAAATGGCTGTGAGAATGAAAACACCAGCCCAGGAAGAAGTACAGGCCTTTGGGAAGGAGCTGTACAAAAAGCAGTTCAGAGGTGTCAGATCTAAAGCCAAAACCTCCATGTTAAATTATATCTGATGTAATTCAACACACAAACATGGAAAAACAACAGAGAAAAAAGATGATAAAATAATTCCATATGGCAGGGAATGGTACCTAAACAAACATGCTTCAAAATATTCCCATAATCATTTCCCCACTGCAAACAACCTGCTGAAGGAAATCAGTCCCATATTGGACAACATGATCAAGGCTTTGCCATGACACTTCCTGTGTGCAGGACTTCTTGCCCTGCCCTGAGATCCACACATCTGCTGCACAAACACAACAACTTGGACAAAAACAGGGACTTAGTGCTCAGTTAGAGTTAAAAAATCCAAGGCTGATCTTGGATGATCTTTTAAGTCTTAAAACACAAGCAGCTCTGAAGGAACACGTCATCCGTATCTCATTAAAGAAAACCTACAACAAAGATGAGAGAAAGACCTCTGCCAGATTTCAGACATGAGTGGAGGGAGCAGCTCATACTCCTTGGCTGCAGAATATGTAGCAGTGGCCAACTTCTATGCAGGATGTTCCAGACAAGCAGAAATCACAGCAGGCCAAGGCTACTGCTCTGCATCCAGACAGAATGTGGCTGCTCTGCTTCGGTGTGGGATCCCCATCCTCAAGAGGACACTTTAGAAGTCAAACACTTGTATTTAAGCATCCCTCTAAGAAATAACACCTCAGAGGGCAGCGCTGATGCCAGTTAAATGTGTGCTCCTGATGCAAATGCCACTGATAAATCATGTGACTACACATAATAGAGAAACAGGGATTATGTTTACCAACCCGTGTGTGAATATTCTCTCAACTTCACCCTTTCTCACCAACCCTCCTGCTCTAGGCATTCACCAGGGTGTACTAACATACACAAACCTGCAGGCTAAGTGGCTTTTTCAAGTCTAGTAACCTCATTTATCTCCTGCTCATGATCAATACACAAATCCACCTCATGAAGCACCACATCCAACTTCACCGTTCTCTGCCAATGAAGTATTTAGCTCACAATTCCAACTTTCTTCCTCATCACTTGCTCTAAAATTTCCTGGAAATTTTATTCCCATGTTAATTTAAATTTGTCTGGACACAGGGAACAAATAGGAGTTGAGAAAACCATCTTATTTAATAAGCCAGCCAAGCAGGTTCCACACAAGCCAACCACCCACAAACCCGGCTGCTTTCAGCTCCAGTGAAATTCACCTCAGGACAGCAGGGATGTCACTTAGCACGGAAAACAGAAGCAAGATGTTAAACCAGATATGGATTATGGATGTTTCTACCACCCTCTGTGCCAGGGAGGCCTTAATTAGAAACAAAACAAGCCAGGGAAGTGGGCAGAGGTGCACAGGCAGAACTTGGTGTGGTCACACAGAGAGAGACCTGAGGAGGGTTATAAGATTCTGAACCAAGGAGTGCTGTGCCAGCCCAGCTCTTTTTGATCAGGAGTGTCTGCACTTTGCTCAGATCAAGGGCATAGCAGCTCTGCTCCAGAGGCCACAAGTTTCTTTTAACTGGGACTGTTGAATTGTGATCAGGTCAGGACCAAGATGGACATCAGCTGCAGTCTCTGTGAGGTGGGGCAGGGCCTCTAGAACAGGCACTGCTTTGTGAGAACCTGAGGATTTCAGAAATTGTTCACACATCCAAATATCTGCTGGTTACTCAGGACATTGGGAATAGAAAAGTCCCTCAAGAGCTTCACCTGAGCAGGCATGGGGTGAGAAAAAGCAGAAATATCTGACACTCTCCCAGCTACAGGGATGCCACCTAAGGCAGGAGACCTCAGTGGTGTTCAGAGAATAACCAAACAGTGTCTGCAGAGCAAGATATATTTATTATTCAGCAATCAACCTCAAGGATAGCAGTTTGAATATGCAAACCAACAAAGTCATCTTGGCTTTAGGACAGCATGGGTACAGCAAAGACAGACCTTGACTTCTCCCCATCCTTTGTGGAAGAAACTACATCAATCCCACATTAACACTTGTTTTGTGGGTGTTTTTTGGGGGGGAGAGAGCTTGGGCAGGGATGGTTCTAACCTCTGTCACTTCATGATTCAACTCACAGTTCATTTAGGATCACACAGATCCAGGGAACCACACTGCCAAAGCCACCACTGAACATTGCTCATGGCCACATTTCAAAGGGACAAACTGCAGAAGATTCAGAAAGCTCTGGGAGAGTAAGAGGGCTGGGGAACTCAAAATGCAGAGCCCAAGGAAGCCAAATCTATTAATTTTGTCAATTAAATGCTCATGAAATTAATTTTAGCACATTCCAAGTACATCCACAGGAGTCCAAGACTGACAACAAATGTGTGACTAGGAAAAACCCAAATGAACTCCAAAGATAACACCACTCTTTTACCCCATTAAGCTCTCAGTGAATTTCTTAGTGAAATCAATAGCAGTTTTCATAAAATTAAAAAAAAAAAGAAACACACAAAAAAACCACCAAGCCATCATTGAACTGAAATGTGTGGATTTAACACTATAATTAAGCAATGATTTTCAGGCTGTGTCCCACCACAGAACTCACACAAAATCATCTTGGCATCTTTTAATTTGAAGCTTATAAGCCTAACAGAAACATCCCTCTGAAGCACTGCAAGGCACTCACACCATGAGAAACTACCCTCAAGGGCACCTCAATGCTGAGCTCTTCCTCACCAAGCATTAAATACCAAGGCATTTCTTGGTATCCACATGGAGTTCTGATGGCTACTGGGGCCTGCCATCCCTGACATCAGCAATATATCATTTTATATTTAGCTTTTACAGCTGTTTTACAGATTTCGGAAGTCTGCATCTAAACCTGACACTCCCACGCTGCTCGGTGGGAGGAACACAGGGGGAAGTGATGACTGGGGACCAATGATGGGGAAAGTCCAGGCAGCCACCACAGCTCAGGAACTTTCCATACCTGCTTTGTTGGTTTTAATGCTCCTGCTGGTCCCACTGCCCTTGATGCTATGCACCCTGCATGTCCTGTGGCAGGGTGACACATTTAATAGCATGTTGTGTGAAAATGCACTTCCGCCTGTTTGTTTTAGCTCTGCTGCATCATAATTTCCGGTCAGAAACAGAAAAATGATGCTCCCTCCTCGCTTTCTCTGACCTAGCCATGACTTTGTGCACCTGGATGGTGTCTCCTGTCAGGAAGCTTCTCCCCTAAGGTGAGGACACGAAGGCTTTGCTTGCCCAAAAACCTGCTCTGCTCCTGCCTTTTCCAGCGCTCCCTTTTTGGAATGGTCTAACCAGAATTGCCAGGATACAAAGTGCCAACGATTTACTCAGCAGCATAACAATGTTCTCTATTTCATTCTCTCCTCCTTTAAAGTAATTTCAAAATATCCCTCTTAGGCTACAACGGGGTGTCGAAGTTGTTTTAAAAGAAACAATTGTTGAGACACCTAATGCTCTTCCCTGAATAACAAAAGCTGATGCAGAGCCAATTTTGTGGTGGTTGTTACCTTCCTTACACCTTCTGCCATATCTCATTTACCACACTAGCACTCCCACTCGGTGTTATCTGGTCTCTGCAACTCCCCACAGTTTAGTTATCCTAAATAATTCAGGAGTAACCTTCCTTCTCCACATCATCGTATTCAGGAAAAAAAAAAAAAAAGAGCAGTGGAGATGACTGTGAAACTCCACAATAACCTCACTCCCCTACGAGCACCAATCGCTTGCCACCTTTCAGTCATTTATTAAACCCAAAAGGGCTTTATCAGGGCCTTGTTTTTTCAGGGAGCATCTCGCCAGGAGTTTGGAAAGCCTAATGCGGTGGTCTGGGGATCACAGCTACAGAGCAGGAGGGTCCCACCAGTGTGGTGAGAAACGAAGGTCAGACCCTTTCCCCCGCTCCCAGAAAATCATCCCGGCGCTCCCCACGCCATCGCCTCACATCCGCAGCTCTTCCCACCGTGCCAGCGCTCCCCCGCGGCCCCGGCCCCGCCGCAGCAGGGAGCGGGGGCTGCGGCACCTCCCGGCCCCGGGGGAGCCACCCTCACCCCCGGCCACCGCCTCGCCTCCTCGGGGCCCTGCCCGCCGCCGCCCCGGGAGGCTCCTGCTGCCGCCAGCCCCACCCACGACCACCGCCGGGGCGGCCGCCGCCGCTTCACCCCGCACCAGGGCCCGCGGCGCAGCCCGGCACCAACCTCGGGGACGTCCCCGCCTTCTTCACCGGGGCTCGGAGCCGCCGCCGCGGCGCCGGGTCGGGTGTGACGCCCGGGCCGAGACAAACGCGGGTTCGCCCTTCCCCCAGTAAGGGACCC